>NC_056736.1:660296747-660366747 GCF_019279795.1 Protopterus annectens | reverse complement strand
TTTGGTTTATGACAGAACTCGTGCTTCTTACAGATGTTTTGTCCTCCTGCCTCCTAGGTTGTAGATTTTGTACGTCTAGCTGTTTCAGTAGGTTAATAATCCTATTGTGCTGTTGGTTTGATGACCTTGTGTAATTATAACTTTGTTACAGGAGTACAATATGAGTATTTTTCAGTGCTGGTAATCTGATCGGATTTGTTACAATTTCAGTTGCCTGGCAACATGCTATTTTTATTACACAACCAGTCTCTCTCTTCACTTGTCTCAAGGTTGAATGCTAACTTCTGACACTTTGAATTAGAATCCATCTTAACAGTGGGATCGGGTTTCCAAAGCAATTTTGCAGCAGGCAGTGTCATACCAATATCAGTTATATCAGATGCTTTGTCTGCTGGTATTTTTTAGGTCACGGTTTAGAAAAGCTCTTCCACATGTGCTTTGTGCTGAACAGAGTTAATTCCGTGCTCTTTGATATAATTCTAAATCCATTGAGAGCTGCTTGGCTTTTACATCAGTGGGATAACTCTTGCAGGACCCCACTCTATCAGGTTATGAAGCTGAACCATTGTCTGGCATGCAAATAAGTTTAATAGAATTCTCCCTTTCTGCTGCAAGTTGTTGCTGTAATCAAGTCTTGGCAATGCTGATACCACCAACTTCATAAACGGAAGACAATGGACATGGATAACATATGTTATTATAATCATAGTAATGGAAGTAAAATGTGACAGTTGTCAACAAATAAGCTTGGGAAAATCTAGTTTCTGGTTTTGCACAAAATATGCATTTTATTCTTGCAGACTGCAGTCTTGGTTTCTGAAAAGGACTGCAGCACTTAACATATGTTGCACTCAGTACCACCTTTTATGATATTGGTTACCACACAGTGTATATATATTTTTTTAAATATACAAAAAAATGTTGATTGTTTGTATTCTATATGTTAGCTTTGTGCAAGCAGCATCTCATCTCATCTCATGGGATATACCTAGACAGCTTTATAAGAATTATGTAAGAACCAGAGATGCTTCCCAGTGCCTCTGACCTTGTTTTGCACAGTGAGTAGACATGTATCTATGATGATATCAAAGTACTGCTACAGAGAAATGATATATTCTTTTATCTAACTGGTCCAAAACTGACTGTATTACAATTACATCTTTTTAATAAACAAACTTTACTAAACCCTTTAAAAATGAAACCTTAACAAACAGCGAACAAGAAATGCACACTCATGCACATACAGGTTTTGAACAAGCACAGTTGAATGCAGCTCAAAGAGAAGCAAGCAGATATTGAAGTTGAGGATCAAGCCCAGAAGAATAGCCTTAGGTTGGTAAGAGTGCCCAAGAGGATGGACAGATCTGACAGTGCAAATTTTGTCCAAATGCATTCAGCCAGGTGTTCAGGTCTCCCTACAATTCAGATCCAAACTGAGAGGGCATTTCTGTCTGAGCTGCATAATATTTACTTCAGCTTGCTTACCCACTCAGTTAGGCCCTAGTTAACCTGTTTCAGAAAGGCAATCACATCAATATTGTCTGACAATATGGAATCTAGTTCAGTCTGTTTCATTATGGCCTTATAGAAAATCCTCTGCTTTTGAATTTACTATTGATAACGTATGAGCTAGGAGCTTGAACCAATCATGCATGCACTCACACTGCCATACAAGAAGCCCAGTCATGTTCATGTATTAAGAACAATACTTAATATAATAATTTGTCATAAATCCTAAGCATAGAGTATTTTGTAGTATCCAGAAAATACATTTCAAATGGCTTATCTTGTATAACTTTCCTTTACCTATAGAGGCAATGAATACTTGATTTTATCAACTGATGAGACTAAAACTTTATTTCATAAATTGATTGATTTTACTCATACCTGATTGCATTTGCCATCAATCTTAAAAACATTTTTAAAAATCCTATGATATGAAGTAGTTTGGTTATCAAAGTGTGGGTTTTGGATCCGATACGGATCTGAGTAGGCAGCTTACCAAGCTAAAGATCTGAGCTCCAAGCGCCTCCCCCTTACCCATACTACACTGCAACCTCCTTCCAATCCTCAGATCTTGTTTGCCGCTGCTTCGCCAAGGCGGGATTCTTGAGGCAGGTAAAGCGGGTTTGCTGGACAAACTTTAAATCTGTGTTGGTGTGTCTGTACTTAGTTAAATGTTTCCCCTTTTAATCCTCCGTTTTCGTAAAAAAAAAAAAGGTAGTAGAGAAAAGAAAGTTTAAAGTACTAAACTTTTCACTCAGTGTAGGCCTCCCCTTCCTGCACTTGGCTTGTGTGTCTGTGTGCATTTGGGTTAGTTAGCCTTGTTAGTGTAGGTATGTCGGAGTCTCAAAAAATGACTTTCTCTAAATGCACAGAGTGTGGCCATAAGCTGTCACTGGCCGATGGTCACACTTTGTGAGTGGTTTGTTTAGAGGTTCCACATCTTTTCTTGGACTGCAAGATATACGCAGTCTTCAACCCCTGGGCCCTGTGGAATCACAGGACCAAGCTGATTCTGGCTGGTCTTCTACCAGCAGAACCAGCCACCTATTCTTCTTCATCTTCCTCAGCCATGGCTGTGGCTGTTCAGACTTCTGGCCCTCCTCCCCTGTCCAGGACTCCCACTCCCACTTCCAAACCAGGTGAGAGAGAGGCCAGGAAGGAGAAACATAAGGAAAAGGATAGAGCGAGAGAAAAAGAGAGAGATTGAGACAAGGAAAAAGGTTGCAAGAGACAAGCGGACTTGGATCCACCCCCCCCCCCTGCTAAAGTGATCTGTACTCTGGAGAAAGTTGCTAGGCCGCCTTCCCATTGGCTCCGTTCTCCAAGATTTTCCCCGGAGCCGGAGGAGGAGGCTTGGCCCACTACGAGGTCATCCTTGCATCGGCCCTCCCGGCCAGTGTTGGTGGCATCCTCGAGATCCACGAGAAGCCTCTCTGGAACTGACATGGACCGGATGATGAGAAGGTTCTTGCAGACTCAATTGCAGATGGGAGTGTTGCTGGCCCCACTCCGGCAGGGAGTTCAGCACCGACGTTAGCCTTGATAGGTCCTTCTCCGATCCATCCTTGGGTTTCAGAGTCCCTGGATCTGAGGACCCCCGGAGTCAGGGATCAGCGCCAATGGTTCCTCCACCCTCGACACCGGCCATGACCTTGAGTCTGTCGGATCCCTTGTCAGATCCAAGCTCTCTGAGCCGAGATCTGGGCGTCAAATCCGAGGTGATGAGTGTGTCATCAGCCCCACTGTGGTCGGGGCATTCCATCCTTCTGGATCATACTGTTCCGGGCTCAGCTCCGATAGCCTCATCGGATCCGAGGGGCATGGCTACCCGTCCCACCAGTTTCAGGGGAGCCGATTTTCCTTCAGCCTTCGACTTTGTGGAGAGGGTACTCTCAGGAGGATCGAGACCCCTCACTCTTTCCTTGGAGTCCACCCCTGCTCCCTCGCAGTTGAGTTTGTCTTCTATTATCCAGTCCTCCCAGGGACAGCCTGTGTCTGATATGCTCCAGATGGTTCCCCTTGAGGAATGTGAGACTGTTTGTGAGCCCTCCCCGGAGAGTGCCCCCAAGGACGTCCCTCACAAATGCCAGTGCAAGCGGATGCACATGGACTCCCCCGAGTCCCTCACTGAGTATACTGACTTGGAGGAAGGGGAAGGCTCACCCAGATCACCCTCAAAGATGTCTTCTTCGGAGACATAATGGAAATTCTCCGCCAGAGGGGGGGGGGCTGGTCTGCCCAAAAGCCATCCTCAGACTAGTCGGTATTTCTGGAGGTGTTCAATGCAGGCCCATCTACCTCTTGGGTGTCCCTCCCAGCTGACCCTCTGGTGGACCTCAT
Source organism: Protopterus annectens (assembly GCF_019279795.1). NCBI lineage: Eukaryota > Metazoa > Chordata > Ceratodontiformes > Protopteridae > Protopterus > Protopterus annectens. Next base: position 660,362,901 of record NC_056736.1, on the reverse strand, counting down.
TACCACCAGAGCTTGGAAGGAACTGGACACTGTAGAGTCTATACCCAAATGGCCAGCTAAAGTATTGAGCCCTCCTGCTGACAAGCCCACATGGAGTAAGGGTTCCCCAGTTGATGCCATGGTGGTGGTGGCGGCCACCAAAAAGGAACTGGCCCAGGAAAGTTCCTCGGTCCATCCTCCAGACAAGGAGTCTAGGGCAATGGATCATCTTGGAAAGCGGACTTTTGCTTCAGCTACCTTTGCTATAAGGGAGCTGAATTACATGGCCCATGTAATCAGACTTCAGGGCAGCCTTGTGAGAGCACCCCAGCACTTCCAGGTTTTACCTCATATCATGCTTTCCGGCCCCAAAACTTGGACCAAACCACAAAAGGAGGGGGGGTATCCATATTCATCAAAGATACCCACATCTCCAGGTTAGTGGCAACGCACGAAGCATTGGAGACCATCCAGGTGCAACTAACCATAGGCAAAACTGCCCCACAGTTTGTAGCATGCTACAGACCACCCTCTCAAACTCAGGAACCCCACTCAGCCTTCCTGAAGACACTGGAGAGTATGAATGTCTCTCCAAATACCATCATATTGGGAGACTTCAACTACCCAAACATAGACTGGGAACATTACTCAAGCCCCAACACCCTAGCCCAAAGGTTCCTAGAATTCATAAACTCAAATGCGATGGAACAACTAGTCACCATTCCCACAAGAGGAGATAATATACTAGACCTGATCATCACAAACATGGGGACAAAATGCTCCACACCGGAAGTATACCCCTCATTGGTGAGATCAGACCATAAATTAGTCTCACTGGAAATCCACATCCCGCCCCCACCCCCTGCACAAAAGACCACAGTGAAGAACTTCTCAAAAGCCAACTTCACACTTCTTAAGACTGAAGTGGTATCCTTCAAGGCCCCTGGGCCAGTGGAAACCACAACCCACACCGCTGAATCCTTTATAAATGCCTTCTACGGGCACCTTCAAGAATGCATGGATCATGCAATCCCTAATAAAACCAAGACCCATTGCCCCAAAGGCAGGCGCCCTGTATGGTGGACCCCAGCCATTAACAAACTTTACAACAGGAGGAGGAAGCTACTACATGACAGAGCAAAATCCCTAAAAGGGAAGGCATCTCTGATCAGTACTAGCAAAAAACTACGATCACTCATAAAATCATCCAAGGCCAACTTTGAGAGAAAATCGCAAAAGACACAAAAGACAATCACAAGGCCTTCTTTAGCTATGTTAGAAACCTGGGTGGAAACTCCCAGATATGCTCAGAGTTAGTCCAAAATGATGCAAAATATACTGAACCCACAGACATTGCCACCATTCTGGCAGACAGGTTCAGTGCAAATTTCTCCGCCCCCTCCCCCCCAAAAGGAGAAATATCTATCCCAGCAGAGTGTAGCCTCCCTAACATCTCAGATGCCCAGGTGAGAGCCACCCTCTCCAAAGCTAAAAACACAGCATCAATGGGACTGGGTGATGTCCCAGGCTGTGTGCTACATGAACTCCAAGAGGAACTAAACCCGCACATAAGGCTGCTGTTTAATCTTAGCCTTACTACAGGATACGTACCCAAAGAGTGGTGTACAGCAACAGTGGTCCCACTCCACAAAGGCGGTGCTTCTACAGACCCTGGAAATTACCGCCCCATAAGTTTGACGAGCCTGGTCTGCAAAGCTATGGAAAGGATCATTATGGAACTCATAAACAAAGACATTGGGGACCTACAAACACTGGATCCTACCCAATTTGGCTTTGTCAAGGGCAGATCCTGCCTTTTGAACTTGGTCGACTTTTTTGAAACAGTCACTAAGGCCATTGATGAGGGTAAGGCAGTTCACACAGCCTACCTTGACCTTGCAAAAGCCTTTGACACAATACCCCACTCGGGCATCATAGACAAACTCACCATCTTAGATGTAAACCCATATGTCACAAGATGGGTTGCAAACTGGCTCAAGGACAGAACCCACAAGGTCAGAACTGCTGGAGCCATGTCAGACTCTAAGCCAGTCACAAGCGGTGTCCCACAGGGCTCAGTCCTGGGACCCCTCTTGTTCGGCATTTATTTTTCCGAGGTGCAAGCAAACATAGGAGGATTGTGGCTGACAAAGTTCGCAGATGACTGCAAACTGGGCGCCATAATTGATACTCCAGCGGACACAAGCATCCTTCAGAGAGGCCTCATAGAAATGGATAATTGGTGCCAGAGCCATGGCCTTAAACTGAACACCAAAAAATGTATAGTCATACCCTTTGGGAAAAACAAGGTACCCACAAATTACCACATAGGTGGTAATCCATTAAGTACGGAAGAGGTAATCAGGGACCTAGGGACCCAAGTTGACAGTAACCTCTCATTTGACACTCACATTGCCAAAGTGGTTAGGAAGACCTTCTATATTGCCCACCTTATCATGAAGGGATTCACATCTAGATCAAGAGAGGTCATTGTGCCCCTGTACTCTTCTCTTATCAGGCCCATGATTGAGTACAATGCCCCATTTGGGATGTATCTTACCCGACACCTGCAGCAGTTGGAAAGACCCCAAAAGTTCCTCACTAAGAGGATAAAGGGTCTCAAACATATGTCATATGCTGCCCGGCTGAAGAAACTCCAGCTCTATTCAGTCACATACTGCCTACTCAGAGGTGATCTATGCCTGACGTACAAGGCCATGTCCAATCCGGAATTAATGGACATGCTCCACCTCAGAAAATCCAAATCCATCAGAGCCACGAGAGCAAGAGATTTGAACCTCAACACAGAAATAAATAGGACGTGCTGGAGGGACAGATTCATAACCCAGAGGCTCCCTACACTCTGGAACAGAATCCCAGTCCATGTTAGGCAGAGCCCCTCACTAACTCTCTTCAAGAGAAATCTTGACGAGTGGATGGGAGATCGTAGGTTTACCCCGGGGGTCATCTCTGTGTCACTACTAGACAGAGGCACAGTAAACTAAACCCTAAATGGGTGTAGTATTTTCATCCTAAGGGGTGGTGAAAGCCACACACACTCTGGCTAGGCTTATAAATGCCCTAGGGCAGATAGCCTAGTACGAACCAATGAACCTATGAACCTATGAACCAGTACGCAGAGTCTCCCTCCGAGTCCATTAATTGGAGTACATTCACAGCTTGTATGGCCACTCTTAAGTCAGTTTCAAATATGTCCATGTGTTTACTCTCTCACGCCACTGAGGGAGCCGCTAGGGTGGCTGAGCCCAGTATTGCCATGAGGCATCATGCCTGGCTCCAGCTTTGTGATTTTTCGGAACCTTTCAAGGCGTCCTTTGTGAATGCACCTTTTGACGGTTCGGCCCTGTTTGGGAAGACCGTCTGAGACACACTAGTCCAGAGCGGGAAGGACGGAAAATGCTGTCGGCCATTGGGGTCCACTTCTTCAACCCTCAGAGGTCCTTCTCCAGGAACCAGTGAGGGCAGAAGAAGCTGTGGTTCCGGAAATCTCAGCAGTCCCAGAATGCTCTGGACTCCGTCTCCCCTAGAGGCAGAAGGGGACAAGGTGGATGTCGGCCCAGAGGCAGAGGGGGACCAAAGAATTTTGGGTCATGGGAACCTTTTTCTGATCGACAAGTGCAGCAGCCCTGAATGGTTGCCTGACTGCTCTGCTCTGGAGGCAGTCGGGAGGTGTTTTTCGAGGCACCTAGCTCAATGGGAGTCCATAATGTCAGATCGCTGGGTGCTTTGAATAATATCCAGAGGTTATTCCATTCGCTTCATAAACAGTTCCCTATCCACAAGGCACCTCCCGGACATCCCACCCACTCAAAGGGAGGCAGCAGCTTTGGAAATAGAAAAGCTGCTAGGCAAAACAGCAATTCAGCCAGTGCCTTCAGACCAGTCTGGATCAGGCATCTATTCCAGGTTCTTTTTGGTGCCAAAAAAGACAGGGGACTTGAGGCCGATCCTCGACCTATCCACGATGAACCTGTCTGTTACCAAGGAGAAGTTCTGGATGGTCACATTACAATCCATCCTGCCGTTCTTGCAGGAGGAAGACTGGATGTGTTTGGTAGACCTCAAGGATACGTAATACCATATCCTGATGGACAGGCAATGCAGGAGGTTCCTCCACTTTTGGCTAGGAGCCAGTCACTACCAGTTCAGGGTCCTACCCTTTGGTCTCACCACAGCCCCGAGGGTGTTCACCAAGGTCATGGCAGTTGTAGTGGCCCACCTGAGGCTTCAGGGCATTCAGGTCTTCCTGTACCTGGACAACTGGCTCCTCACCGCCCCCACCAGGCATCATCTTGTGCTAGCCAGAAACTCTTTTCTTCAGTTGTTGAATCAGCTGGGTATTAGAATAAACCTCAAGAAGTCCTCTCTTCAACCGGTTCAGATTCTGGACTTCATAGAGGCAAGAATAGACTCTCTTCAGACCAGGATATTTTTGACCATAGACAGAATTTGGAGCCTAGCCTTTCATGTCTTGGCACTTCTTCAGACTCCTTCACCTCCAGCGGAGTTAGTCCTGAGAGCCCTAGGGTCCATGGCAGTAGCTATAAATCTGGTTCCTTGTGCACATCTGCATATGAGAGTGTTACAGTGGACGTTACAAGTTCAGTGGTCTCTGTTATATCAGCCTCTAAACTTCCCGATCCCTCTAAGCAAAGTGTGCAAAGCTTCTCTCATGTGGTGGCTTCAGTCCCAGGATCTGCGAGAAGGACGTCCCTTTGTTATTCCTCCACCCCAAGCCACGGTGACCACGGACCCCTCCCATTTAGGGTGGGGGGGGCATTGCTTGGGCAGGACTGTCCAAGGCACATGGACTCCAAGAAAGACTGTTCTGCATATCAATGTTCTAGAGATGAGAGCAGTCCTTTTAGGGTTGCAGGCCCTTCATGCCTCTCTTCCTCTGGGAGCTATTGCAATTCAGTCAGACAATATGTCAGTGGTCTGGTATATCAACAAACAGGGGGGAACCAGGTCCTATCCACTTTGTCATGAGAGTGTGGGAATGGGCGATCTCTACCAACCATTTTCTGATAGCAACGCACATCCCGGGTCGGTCCAACATTTTGGCAGACAAATTGAGCAGGACTATCCTTTTGCCTTATTAGTGGTCTCTGAACCCTTATGTAGTGGAACAGATCTTCCTCAAGTGGGGTCAGCCTTGCTGGGATCTCTTCGCATCGCCATCCAATGCGAAGTGCAGTGAGTTTTTCATTCTGATTCCCCCAAGGAGGGAAGTCCCCATAGATTCTCTTATCCATGCTTGGCCACCTGGTCTTCTTTATGCGTATTCCCTGCTTCCTCTCATGACAAAATTCTTACAGAAAGCTCATCAGTTGGGGAGCAGGGTTATCCTCATAGCCCCATTCTGGCCTTGTCAAGTTTGGTTCCCTTGCCTACAGTCTCATCTACTAGCTCCACCCTGGATATTGGATCCCATTCTGGATCTCATTCGTCATCCCTCGGGAATTCCTCCACCGAATCTGGACAGCCTCAAGCTTACCGCTTGGTTGCTCCAGTTCCATTAACTGCCAGGACTCTCGGTCTCTCTTCCCCAGTTAAGTCCATTCTGGTAGCAGCACACTAGTCCTCTACCAGGAAATTGTACAGTAGTAAATGGAAGCGTTTTTCCATTTGGGCTTCTCAGAGAAATTTGGATCCTTTTACCACTCCAGTTCCAGTGGTGTTAGACTTTTTGTCTCATATCTTCCAGCAAGGGGCCATCTCTTCCACAGTGAAAGTCCAGCTGGCGGCTATAGCCCATTTTCATGTAGGGGAAAATTCAGGTTCTCTAGCTGCTGCCAGAATTTGCAAGACCTTTATCAAAGGTACTTTTTTACTGAGACCTCCTTTCAAACACCCTTCTTCTTCATGGGATTTGACCTTGGTTCTTCAGGCCTTAGTTGCACCTCCATTTGAACCCGCAGCATCAGTTGATTTGAAATTCTTGTCATGAAAGACAGCTTTCCTGGTAACTATCACTTCAGCCAGAAGAGTGTCGGAGCTTCAAGCCTTATGTATGAAACCCCTATACCTAGGTTTACATAAGGACAGGGTGTCTCTCAGAACTAACCCGTCTTTCCTTCCTAAAGTTGCTTTGGAGTCAAACATTAATCAGTCTATTAATCTACCTGTATTTTTCCCTAATTTTCAAAATAAAGGAGAATACAAACTTCAGTTGCTGGACGTTCACAGGCAGTTACACTTTTACTTACATAGGTCTAAACCTTTCTGTAATTCTGATCAACTTTTTGTTTCCTTTGCTAAACCCTTTGTAGGGAAACCAGTTTCAAAGGTGACTCTTGCTAGATGGATTTCACTTTGTATTTTACAAGCATACAAAGAACATGGATTACCGGAACCAGAAGGGGTTCATGCTCATTCTACTCATTCTATGGCTACTTCTGATACATTCTGGTCTAGAGTTTCCCTGGATGATATCTGTTCAGCAGCTACCTGGGTTTCCTCTCACACTTTTATTACTCATTATAGCTGGATATGGTGTCTAGAGGAAGGGCTTCTTTTGGCTATACAGTGCTCCAGAATATCCTTCCTTAAGGGCATCCTAAGATTACTGGTAGCTGGGGACTCTGTCCCACAGGTTGATGATCAGATGAAGTTAACTACTTCAGATAAAGAAATTTTGTACTCACCATAACGTTTCATCTGAGTAGTTAGACTTCATTTGTCAGCAACCTTCCCTCCCTCCTTCCCCCTGACCTTGGTGGGTTATATTTGCTTTCAGTTTTGACGTCCTGGGTCTGATGAGCCTAGTGTATGTGTTCTGGTCAGGTTTTTATATCTTAGGTTGTGTGTCACACAGTGGGTGGCAAACTCGATCTGAGGTTTGGAAGGAGGTTGCAATGTAGTATGGGTAAGGGGAAGGAGCTTGGAGCTCAAATCTTTAGCTTGGTAAGCTGCCGGCTTGGATCCGTCCATATCAGATCCGAAACCCACAGGTTGCTGACAAATGAAGTCTAACTACCCAGATGGAACATTATGGTGAGTACATAACTTTTTTTTACTGTTGCTATTCAATAGCTTTCATTTTCCGGCAAGTCGTATGTTTGAAGACTTAGCCTCATAGTAATAAGCACTAAATTTAAACAAATAACTAACTGTTGTGTTGATGGCTTTCCATTTTGGAAGGGGAAGGGGAAGAGTTTGAGAGATGCAATGAGCATGATCTCTCTTCCTGTAATGAGAACACTGCTTTGGGAACTATGTTCTAGCAGGTGCTATTTTTAAGTTGTGCATAATCTGTGTAATCAATGTCTTTGTGCACGATCCATGGAACAGCTGAAATTAGATTTTTATTACTTGTAAAAATAGTGAACAAATATGGACAAAACTTGTTTTGTAACACTTATGATAAGTTGAACTTTTTTGACATTATCAACTTATTGGCTGTCATAACTTAGAAATCTGTGTACCAAACTGAATATTGTACCAATACTATATGTCTATATGTTACTGAATATTGTACCAATATGATATGTATATATGTCAAATATAGTTTAGACAAGGGATATATTCTGCTAATTATTTAGGAATGGTTACCATTTTTATAAAATTAGTCTTTTGTGATTAGAAACTACATACATTTTAAACACACAGGTGTTAGTCACTTAATTACAGGTTTTGTAGGTAGCTGTTATAGTAAGGGGATTGTTGTAAAATGGTTGATGCTATGATGCTCTTATGTTTATTGGTATTTCATTTATTATATAGGTGAACAAAATTTTGGACTAGATATTTTCTTTTATTTTCTTATCCTACTAGCTTACTTCTCTCCGTATTCAAGGTCAATAGGGTGAGGACCATCAGAGTATTGGGGAAGGTGGAGATTTATAATTTGTTTATTACTCAAAATCTCTGTCCACTATAGCAACACCACTTCAAAAGGTATCAACTTGTCAAGAAAATTAATCTTATTAAGCCTATGCAAAGGGATTCAAATTAAATGATATATCTTTTCTGTACTGCCCAGTGTTACTTTAATTTTACTATGGTACTATACTTATGCACTTGCAAACTGATCCATGAAATGTAAGGGGTATCCAATCACTAAATAAAAGAAATCTATTTTTTCATTTATTTTGCAAATCTAAGGCACATATCGGATATCTACATGAATCACACATACAGACTAAACAGTAGCTAGAGTGAAATAAAAATGGATTTAATATTAAATAACAGTGAGCTCTGTTTGGAAATTAAACATGATTTTAATGAGACAATACTTGAATCTGATGCAGTTTATGGCCTTTGGTGTTATGTCACTTGCAAAATCAACTCCTTGGACAAACCAATATTAACTGATTTTTTATGTATTTTTGTTTTATTCAGAGAGAAAAATCTACTTAAGAAATTTCACATCATTACCTTATTCATTTGGGGGGGACACATGATAATAAATCTTTTTTAAGGATACCACTAACCAAACCAAACTTTTGATTATAATGCCTCTACATCAATACTAGAAATGCCAACAAAATTGAAACCATCTGAACACAGTTAAAAATATTTACTTTCAGCTCTCCCTTTTAGAAGACATGGTTGACAATCAGTTTTTTAAACTTCCACAAATTTTTAGGAGCCGCAGTATACTTCATTACTGTGTCTCTCATTTTTAGACCACTCAACATTATAGTTAATTTTGAATTTGGATATTTTATCCCTTAGAATAATTACTCAAAATGTGTCCCCTTAATCCAAAACTACTAGAGAAAGAAGCTGTAAGAAAACTTCTGTTATTAAATGAATTTTACAATAATGTACACAAAACAGGAGTGAGACTTGACATTCAGTGGGCAACTTTAAAGCCCCATTTGAGAGGACTATTAATAACTAATAGCTGTGATTATAAAATAAAATATATAAGCAGTAAGAAACAAGCATTAAAACTATGATCTAGCAACTAGGAATAGATCTAATAAGCAATTTTAACAAATATTTAGAAAATGAAGTCAAAACGCTAAAGCAAGATCTAAATTTATTTTATATAGCGCAATCATCCTGGTGCAAGGCCAAGATCTTAGCATTATATTCTGAATAGGCACAACTTCCTCTGAAATTACTTGCATATTTAATAAAAATACAAAAATGGTATCCTAGAATTCCTGAAATTAAATAAGATAATAAAATATATAGTTCCACTGAATATATTCAATATATTTTTGAAAAAATATTATACACACACACACACACACACACACACACATATATATATATATATATATATATATATATATATATATATATATATATATATATATATATGAGCAACTTGGAACTACAAAGACCCGGATAATTTTCTAAATCAATTGACTTTCCAAGCCTTAAAATCAGAGATATATCAATTTTAGAGCAACTTTTTTCTGACATAATACATGTCATTTATCATATTAAACCAGGATAGTCCCCGGGCTCGGATGGAGCTACTGTTGAATTTTACAAAGATTTCTCAAAAACATTATCCAAAATATTACTTCCCTATACAAACATATAATGCTGTATAAATTTACAGCTATCTATCTAAATATATCAAGTACTATTTTTATTCTTAAACCTAATAAAGACCCTCTTGATCTAACTATAGACCTATCTCATTAGTAGATTATGACATTAAGATTTTAGTCTGTGTTATGGCCAATAAGTTTAAGAAAAGTGATTCCAGAGGGACATGGCCAAGATGCTGATCTGGTACCAGCACTTTCTCTCAACTCTCTTGCCTCATTGCTATTTCTATCAGGAATTTTAAGAAATAAGTATCTAACAGATGATATTTCTAATACCAACTAACTCTTAATGCCTTGAAGCAATGACAGAAGAACTTGTATCACTTTTCATAAAAAAAATTCCTGTCAAATTCAGTACCAGAGAATCAGCATCATCAGCTGTTTAAAATGAGTCATCTTAAGAACTCAAAGACTCTTCTCTGAAAAAGGATCTACATTCAATAATCTCCAATATCCAGGAACTATCAATAAAAATTGACAAGATGGACAACAAATTGGACACTTTCAAAGACAAGTGTTCACAACAACTTGAGCAAATACAGGAAATACTCACACAACAAAAAGGACACATTTCAGTTATGGAACAGTCATTAAATGACATAGACTCCAGACTTTCACAGGAAGAACAACAAGCAGAATTTGTATTACGACAAAACACATTACTAATAGAAAAAATAGATGACATAGAAAATTGAACAAGAAGAAACAACATCCAGATATATGGATTGCCAGAAAAAAACAAGAGGACAATATAATAAGCTTCCTCACAACCTGGATCCCAAATATAGTGAAACTACCTGAAGCCCTTTGATATGGCATTGAACGTGCACACAGGTCATTACCAGCTCTAGGAAATACTTCAGCAACCAAAAACAAACCGAGAGCAATAATTGTGAGACTTTTCTCTACACAGGACAAAGAACTCATATTAAGAAATGCCTGGTCTAACTCACCTATCAAACGTCATGATGCCTTAATCAGGTCTGATAATGATTACTCTACAAAAGTGGTTTCCAAAAGAAAAGAATTCTTACCAATAATAAGAATCCTAAAAAAGAAACAACTGAAATCTCATCTATTGTTCCCAGCAAGACTAAGAATCTTTCTACCAGAGGGAATGATCTTCAAAACTGTGGACTCAGCTATAACATACCTCTCCAATAACAACATCCTAACACAAGAAAAATCTATGGGCTCGACAAATAGTACACCAAAAAGAAATGCAGAAGTAAACAACTGGAAGACTGTTGAACAGAAGAAGAAAAAAATAAAAGATATATATATATATATATATATATATATATATATATATATATATATAGTTTCATAGTTTAGTACTAGGCTATCTGCCCTGGGGCATTTGCAAGCCTAGCCCTAGAGATGTGGCTTTCGCCACCCCATGTAGTGGTACTAAGGTGTATAGAATAAATTTAGAATACTGTGCCTTTGTCTAGTAGAGACACATTGAAGACCCCCTTACTTATTAAAATTAGTTTACTGTGCCTCTGTCAAGTAGCGACACAGGGGACCCCGGGGTAAACCTACGATCTCCCATCCACTCGTCAAGATTTCTCTTGAAGAGAGTCAGTGAGGGGCTCTGCCTAACATGGACTGGGATTTTGTTCTAGAGTATGGGAAGCCTCTGAGTTATGAATCTGTCCCTCCAGCATGTTCTATTCATGTTTGTACTGAGGTTTAAATCTTTGGCTCTCGTGGTTCTTATGGATTTGGATTTTTTGAGGTGGAGCATGTCCATCAATTCCTGGTTGGACATGGCCTTGTACGTCAGCACAGATCACCTCTGAGCAGGCGGTATGCTACTGAATAGAGCTGGAGTTTCTTTAGCCTGGCAGCATATGACATATGTTGGAGACCCTTGATCCTCTTGGTGAGGTACTTCTGGGGTCTCTCCAGCTGTTGTAAGTGCCTGGTGAGGTACATACCAAATGGGGCATTGTACTCAATCATGGGCCTGATAAGGGAGGAGTACAGTGGCACAATGACCTCCTTTGATCTGGATGTGAACCCCTTCATGATAAGGTGGGCAAGGCAGAAAGTCTTTCTAACCACTTTGGCAACGTGGGTGTCAAATGAGAGGTCACTATCATCTTGGGTCCCCGGGTCTCTGATTAATCTTTCGGTACTCAGTGGGTTACTGTCTATGTGATAATTTGTGGGTACTTTGTTTTTCCCAAAGGGGATGACTATACATTTCTTGGCATTCAGTTTAAGGCCATGATTCCGGCACCAGTTGTCCATTTCGGTGAGGCCTTTCTGTAGGATGTATGTGTCAGCTGGTGTATCGACTATGGCGCCTAGTTTGCAGTCATCTGTGAACTTTGTCAGCCACAACCCTCCCATGTTTGCTTTCACATCTGAGAAGTAAATGCCGAACAAGAGGGATCCCAGGACAGAGCCCTGTGGGACACCACTTGTGACTGGCTTTGAGTCTGACATGGCTCCCGCAATCTTGACTTTATGGGTTCTGTTCTTTAGCCAGTTTGCAACCCATCTTGTGACATATGGATTTACTTTTAAGCTGTTTAGCTTATCTATGATCCCCAAGTGGGGTATTGTGTCGAAGGCTTTAGCCAAGTCCAGGTAGGCTGTATGGACTGCCTTGCCCTCATCAATGGCTCTAGTGACTGTTTCAAAAAAGTAAACCAGGTTCAAAAGGCAGGATCTGCCCTTTACAAAGCCGAACTGGGTGGGATCAAGTGTCTGTAGGTCCCAAATGTCGTTGTTTATGAGTTCTATAATAATTCTTTCCATAGCTTTGCAAACCAGGCTGGTCAAGCTTATGGGGCGGTAGTTCCCAGGGTCTGTAGTGGAGCCTCCCTTGTGGAGTGGGACCACTGTTGCTGTATGCCAGTGTTCAGGTACATATCCTGTAGTAAGGCTAAGGTTAAATAACATTTTTATATGCGGGTTTAGCTCCTCTTGGAGTTCACGTATCACGCAGCCGGGGATACCATCGGGTCCCATAGATGCTGTGTTTTTTGCTTTGCTGAGGGCGGTTCTCACCTGGACATCAGAGATGACAGGGAGGTTACATTCAGCTGGGATGAGTATTTCTTCTTTTGGAGGTGAGGGAGGGGAGAAATTTGCACTGAACCTGTCTGCCAGAATGTTGGCAATATCTGTGGGTTCACGAAATTTTTTGTCATTGTGTACTAACTCTGAGCATATCTAAGGGTTTCCGCCCAGGTTTCTAACATAACTGAAGAATGCCTTGTGGTTACCTTTAGTGTCCTTGGCGATTTTTCTCTCAAAGTTGGCCTTGGATGTTTTTATGAGAGAACGTAGCTTTCTACTAGTGCTGATCAGAGATGCCTTCCCTTTATGGGATTTTGCTCTGTCTTGCAGTAGCTTCCTTCTTTTGTTATACAATTTGTTTATGGCTGGGGTCCACCAGACAGGACGCTTTCCTTTGGTGGAGAGGGTCTTGGTTTTATTTGGGATTGCACGATCCATGCATTCTTGGAGATGTCCATAGAAAGCATTTGTGTAGGATTCAGCATTGTGGGATGTGGTTTCCATTGGCCCTGTGGGCTTAAATGATACCATCTCAGTCTTGAGAAGTGTAAATTCGGCTTTTGAGAAGTTTCTCACTGTAGTCTTTTGTGCTGGGGGTGGAGGTGGTTAATGTAATCCAGGGTGATTAGTTTGTGGTCAGATCTCACAAGTGAGGGGAATACTTCCAGTGTGGAGCATTTTGTCCCCATGTTTGTGATGATCAGGTCTAGTATATTATCCCCCCTTGTGGGAGAGGTGACTAGCTGTTCCATTGCATTTGAGTTTATGAATTCCAGGAACCTTTGGGCTAAGGTGTTAGGGCTAGAATAGTGCACCCAGTCTACGTTAGGGTAGTTGAAGTCTCCCAATATGATGGTATTTGGTGAGACATTCATATCTTCCAATGTCTTCAGGAAGTCTGAGTGGGGTTCTTGAGATTGGGAGGGTGGTCTGTAACATGCAACCAGTTGTATAACAGTTTTGCCTACAGTTAGCTGCACCTGGATGGTCTCTGATGCTTCATGAGTTGCCACTAACCTGGAGGTGTGGGTATCCTTGATGAATATGGACACTCCCCCTCCCTTTGTGGTTTGGCCCGGGTTTTGGGGCCAAAAAGCATGATATGAGGTAAAGCCTGGTAGCGCTGGGGTGCTCTCAGGAGCCTTGAACCAGGTCTCGGTTACAGAGCAGACATCGATGTTTTCCATACTGAGGAGTGCTTCGAGAGCCTGCATCTTGAGATTTAGACTTCTGGCGTTGAGCAGCATTACCCTTAATTTTTTTCTATTTTTGTTTTCTAAGGAGGTGGGTTCGTCTTTTGAGCCTTGCCTAAAAAAGGCACTATGGGGGTGGCAAGAGCCTTAGCCAATATCCAGAAGCCCAGTGGTGACAGATGCAAGTCGTCCCTTGCGAAGCAGCATGGCTTGTCCAGCATGTCATCCCAGGCAGACAGACATTGGATCCCCCTAGAATGACACCAGTAATTGAGCCAATTATTAAAGCTGATCATCTTGTCTTTGTATTGTGGCATCATTCTTGGTGAGGGCAGGATGCTGCTCAGGGTCAGGGTCATACCAGCCTGGGCTACATAATCAGAGAGCTCCTCTATGTCTCTTTTCATGTAGTCCAAGGAGGTACGTCTCAGGTCATTCAGGCCGGCATGGACAATGACAGAGTCATATTTGTACATGCTTTTGAGTGACCCGAGTGCATGTGTTATATGGTGGATCCTAGCCCCCGATAGGCAGCTTACTGTTACCCTCTCCTTGCTCAGCCTGCTAAGTGGGACGTCAGTGTGTCTGACTATAGAGTCACCTATCACTAGTGTATCAGGCATAGTGTTTGGCCTTAAGGGCTGTGATTTATTGACACACCAATTTATTGAAGTATGTGTTGCATGTGCTATGTTTTGAGGTGGTGGATTTTTGGGTGTCTGCTTTGGGAGCCTCTGTTGTTTTGGTAAGTTTTTTAATAGAGCCTCTGAGTATGTTTTTGTGTTATTATGTGCTTGATTTGCAGTTGAGGTAGGTCTATGTGTGACTGGGTTTGTTGTGTGTGTGGTTACCTTCTCCTCCTGTCTGGTCTTGTCAGTCCTGAGTTGAGAGAGTTCAGCCTCCAGTTTGGCTATATAGTTGCATCTCTCACATGTATTTGTGTTTGTTGGGAGGAGGAGAGGGTTGTCTGTGTACATGAGACAATTATAGCATTGTCTCAAGATTCCCAGATTAACCAGGTGAACAGGAGAAGATGCTAGCAATCTACCACTTGACATGCTAGAATATTACAAGAGAGTGCTGTGCCTTTAAGGGAAGTGGTTGGGGTGGTAGGTGGATGTAGTGCTACTTGAGTTTGAGAGTGCTTGCTTAGAAGAGAAGCTTTGAGAACAAGTGCTATGCTTATAATATAATGGGTAGACTGGTTATTCTAAGAGTAGAGCTTTCTAAGGGAAAATTTGAAGAGCAGACTTGGCGGAGCCAGAAAAAGTTTAACCCTGTTTAACCGGTATGCGCACAATCTCACAAAGCTGTGCAAATGCGGATTTTAAACAGGGAACTTCAAAAGAGCTAGAAATGGTCCAAAACAACCAATTACTACAGCTCTTGTGCTGAAGTCACTCCTTCAGGGACAGATAGGCTGCTCAAAGCTCTGCACTCCCACTGGTGAGCAAAGAAACGTCCTTCTTATCCAAGTAAGGTAATGCACAACACAGGAACTACACCACAGCCCAGAATACAGCAAAGCCTGTAAACTGGTCTAAACTAGTTGAGGAGAGGTGGGAAAACAAGGATTATTTTTTGTTTTTTTTTTGTTTTTAGATAGAAAACACCCAGAAATACAGAAGGCAGCAATAAATCAGTTACACAGGCTAGCACACTTTAGTGGGCAGCCTCAACAGTTAAATTAAACAAACAAACAACAGATTTTCTATTCATTTTCGACCAGGTAAAATTTTAAGTGCAGATACTATATAATGCAGCAAACAGTTAAAAAAACAGTATAAGCTTGTTTAAAATAAGCAAGAGAAGGTATTCCAAGTAAAAAACAGAAAAAAATACGTAAATCTGGAAAGTAGTTGCTTTTCTCAGTTCTCTGTAGCTAGGACCACTCTGCAGGACCACGTGGAGCTGTCTCTGAGTAGTATAGCCAGAAAAAAATGCTCTGGCAGATTTTAAACAGGGATCTTCAAAAGAGCTAGAAATGGTCCAAAAACAACCAATTACTACAGCTCTTGTGCTGAGGTCACTCCTTCAGGGACAGATAGGCTGCTCAAGGCTCCCCACTCCCACTGGTGAGCAAAGAAACTTCCTTCTTATCCAAGTAAGGTAATGGACAACACAGGAACTACACCACAGCCCAGAATACAGCAAAGCCTGTAAACTGGTCTAAACTAGTCGAGGAGAGGAGGGAAAACAAGGATTATTTTTTTTTTTTGTTTTTAGATAGAAAACACCCAGAAATACAGAAGGCAGCAATAAATCAGTTACACAGGCTAGCACACTTTAGTGGGCAGCCTCAATAGTTAAATTAAACAAACAAACAACAGATTTTCGATTAATTTTCGACCAGGTAAAATTTTAAGTGCAGATACTATATAATGCAGCAAACAGTTAAAAAAACAGTATAAGCTTGTTTAAAATAAGCAAGAGAAGGTATTCCAAGTAAAAAACAGAAAAAATACTTAAATCTGGAAAGTAGTCGCTTTTCTCAGTTCTCTGTAGCTAGGACCACTCTGCAGGACCAAGTGGAGCTGTCTCTGAGTAGTATAGCCAGAAAAAAACGCACTGAGGCAGATTTTAAACAGGGAACTTCAAAAGAGCTAGAAATGGTCCAAAACAACCAATTACTACAGCTCTTGTGCTGAGGTCACTCCTTCAGGGACAGATAGGCTGCTCAAGGCTCCCCACTCCCACTGGTGAGCAAAGAAACTTCCTTCTTATCCAAGTAAGGTAATGGGCAACAAAGGAACTACACCACAGCTCAGAATACAGCAAAGCCTGGAAACTGGTCTAAACTAGTCGAGGAGAGGCGGGAAAACAAGGATTATTTTTTTGTTTTTTTTTGTTTTTAGATAGAAAACACCCAGAAATACAGAAGGCAGCAATAAATCAGTTACACAGGCTAGCACACTTTAGTGGGCAGCCTCAAAAGTTAAATTAAACAAACAAACAACATATTTTCGATTAATTTTCGACCAGGTAAAATTTTAAGTGCAGATACTATATAATGCAGCAAACAGTTAAAAAACAGTATAAGCTTGTTTAAAATAAGCAAGAGAAGGTATTCCAAGTAAAAAACAGAAAAAATACTTAAATCTGGAAAGTAGTCGCTTTTCTCAGTTCTCTGTAGCTAGGACCACTCTGCAGGACCACGTGGAGCTGTCTCTGAGTAGTATAGCCAGAAAAAAACGCTCTAAGGTGGATTTTAAGCAGGGAACTTCAAAAGAGCTAGAAATGGTCCAAAACAACCAATTACTACAGCTCTTGTGCTGAGGTCACTCCTTCAGGGACAGATAGGCTGCTCAAGGCTCCCCACTCCCACTGGTGAGCAAAGAAACTTCCTTCTTATCCAAGTAAGGTAATGGACAACACAGAAACTACACCACAGCCCAGAATACAGCAAAGCCTGTAAACTGGTCTAAACTAGTCGAGGAGAGGTGGGAAAACAAGGATTATTTTTATAGTATATATATATATATATATATATATATATATATATATATATATACTACACACATTTAAAAGCAAAAACAATGCCTTAAAAACAACAAAATAATTTTCTGACAACAAATTTATTCAAACAACAGGTACTGTACTTTTTTCTTATGGTTACTTTTTATGTACACTTAAAGTTAACAAAATGCAACAGTAACTTAAAAGTTCAGTCTTTTTTCATCCAGACATTTAGTTATTTCTTTTATTATCTTCCTGTTAAAATATCTTAAATAATAAAAGACAGTCAGCATATACCTAAATATGGGGCTTCAGCTAATACATGCATTATTTAAGAATGTTTAGTAGCAATAAAAACATTTTAATATCTTTTGAACTGATAAACAAATACCTAGAGGTATTAATGGGAAAAGATAAGTACCATGAGCCTGATTAAATGTAATGGATAATATAATTAAATGAAGGTTTAATTTAAATGCATGGATGAAAGAGATGGAGATTTTAAACTAAAGTGAATGCTGGCAGTGCTAATTTAACTGAGATTGTGAGCTAGTATTGCTTGATATATCTGAAAAGCATCATGTTCATTTATTATAATTAAGTCATATATCTGCAAACACCTTTTACATAGCTGCACGAACTTTACCTTCTTTTTCCTGGGTGAAGATAAGCTTAATTTTCTTTCCCGCTCAGCCCACGAGATGATAGCATTAAACATACAGCCACAGTAGCTTTAAAACTCCTCAGATTTCCTCTACGAATGTTGTCTATTTACGTATGTTGACCTTTGAACATTAGTACTTGCAACATTAAGGGCCAACGACGATCTCTCAAAACAAACACTAAATATTTAAAGTGGTAGCACTTTTAATTATTTATACACACTAAACTAAAATAAGGCAACACAACAATGTATATACTTGATTTCCTAAAAGTGTAGGTGGAAGAAAAGTAAAGGGAGAAGAGGGAAGGGGGAATAAAAGAAACAGGAAAAAAACTACACTGCTCCCGTTTTGTGCAGCCAGGTTCTTCTTAAAGTACCAGCATGATTTGGGTGTTTTAAATTTTATAGAACTGTAGCGACTGTAAAACATTATTATGCAATCTGTTTTCAGGATATACTCCAGACTATAGAGAGTTTCTAGAGCTCTCTGCCACAGCTGTTACCCTTGACTGCACAAAATTAGAGGATGTTTCCGCCACATTCATTCACTACAAATAAATGCATATTGAAATATAAATAATAATTGATACACATATAGTAAGTTATGTGATGAGAAAGTTGGATGGCATATTCAGGGAGAAAGATGTAGTAGCAATACACTTTTTTGGTCATATGGATGCTATAAATGTGTTGGTTTGAAACCTGGCTGTGTTAATACATACCTATTCATCATATTCTTTCGGCTGTTCCCATCAGGGGTCGCCACAGCGCATCATCTGTTTCCATTTCATCCTGTCCTCTGCATCTTGCTCTTTCACACCAACCGCCTGCATGTCCTCTCTCACTACATCCATGAACCTTATCTCAGGCCTTCCTCTTTTCCTCTTACCTGGCAGCTCCATCCTTAGCATCCTTTTCCCAATATACCCAGCATCCTCCTCAGCACATGTCCAAACCAACGCAATCTCGCCTCTCTTGCTTTGTCTCCAAACTGTCCAACCTGAGCTGACCCTCTAATATACTGATTCCTAATCCCATCCATCCTAGTCACACCCAGTGCAAATCTTAACATCTTTAACTCTGCCACATCCAGCTCTGACTCTTGCCTTTTCGTCAATGCTAAAGTCTCCAACCCATATAACATAGCTGGTCTCAGTACCCTCTTGTAGACCTTCCCTTTCACTCTTACTGGTACCCGTCTGTCACAAATCACTCCTGACACTCTTCTCCACCCATTCCACCCTGCCTGTACTCTCTTCTTCACCTCTCTTCCACACTCACCATTACTCTGAACTGTTGATCCCAAGTACTTAAACTCATTCACCTTTACCAACTCTACTCCCTGCATCCTCACCATTCCTCTACCCTCCCTCTCATTTACACACATATATTCCATTTTAGCCCTGCTGACCTTCATTCCTCTCCTTTCTAAAGCATATCTCCACCTCTCCAGAGTCTCCTCAACCTGGTCCCTACTCTCACTACATATCACAATGTCATCTGCAAACATCATAGTCCATGGGGCCTCCTGTCTAATCTCATCTGTCAACCTGTCCATCACCACTGCAAATAAGAAAGGGCTCAGAGCTGATCCTTTATGTAATCCCACCTCCACCTTAAATGTATCTGTCACTCCCACCACAGTCCTCACCAATGTCACACTACCCTTGTACATATCCTGTATAACTCTTACATATTTCTCTGCCACTCCTGACTTCCTCATACAATATTACAACTCCTCTCTAGGCACCCTGTCATATGCTTTCTCTAAGTCCACAAAGACACAATGCAACTCCTTCTGACCTTCTCTGTATTTCTCCAACAACACTCTCAGAGCAAATATTGCATCTGTAGTGATCTTTCCTGGCATGAAACCATACTGCTGATCACTAATCATCACCTCCCTTCTTAACCTAGCTTCCACTACTCTTTCCCATAACTTCAAGCTGTGACTGATCAATTTTATCCCCCTGTAGTTACTGCAGCTCTGTACATCACCCTTATTCTTAAAGATAGGTACCAAAACACTTTTTCTCCACTCCTCAGGCATCCTCTGACTTTAATACATAACTATTGCAAGCACTTAATTCAAATACACCACATATACTAAAACAGCAAAATACAATTTAATGAATTCTTATAATGGTTATTTAAAGTAAGGTAAACACTATACAGTAATACACTTGTCAAAGATAATATATGTTCAGCATGACACAGTTCTACACCAACTTAGGAACCTGATATTATGTAATAAAAATATTATTGGATAACTCGACATTTTTAGCTTTTTGTTCATGCTGAAATTCTATAATGTTTGAACAGTATCCATATTACAAGAAGATGTTGTTGAACTATATATTTTTTTAACTCATCATCACAAGTTATTCTAGGGATATGAGTTTACTTGATATTGTTTACTATATACTAAACATCAGAACATATAAAATATTTTTTCTTAGCATGAATGTTTCAACTTATCTATTCTTCTATGTATATTAAAGAATCTTATAGAACAACCAAACATTACTACATATATTTTAAACCATATAAATAGATTATTTTACATACTAATAACATATATGCACACACTCTTACTTAAATAATTGATGTTTAATATGAGTTGCGTCTCCCTAGAGGAAAATTGTTCTTTAATGACAACTAGTTTGTAAAACATAAGGCTTTAAGAACGTACTTAGAACATTCTGTGGCATTGCTGTTTTGAATATACACAATGTGAGAATGTTACTATGTTAGTGCGAATTACAAGTTGAACTTATTCCTGATATTGACGTATGCTTGATGGCATATTCATATTTATACGACTATTCTTAAGCCAAATGCTTAAACATGTATACACACCTGGACAGAAATGTGTGTAACTGTATTGTATTATACTGTCATATAAGCTGCCACACTGTTTTGAAGTTACTAAAAGTGTAAATAAGAAATCTAAGTTCCCCAAGTTTATTTGCAAAGAAGTTCCAACACACTTTAATAATATTACAAGGAGAATGTGATATATCAGGTGCAATACTATATAACTAATAACATTTTACAAAATAAATATTTTATGACATATGTAAATTAATCCAACATTTATATATAAAATATTCTGCAGATTTTGGATGTAAAAGTATCGGCACACTTTCAGACATATATATATATATGCACAAACATATAAATGCGCAAAACCTAATTAGATAATGAATCATATATTATATATTATCCATTTAAAGCAGTAACACAAATATTATAAAACATTTGAAACTAAAGTGGTGAGCTGATATGTACAGTCAAATTGTTAATACTAAACAAAAGATTAAAGTTACAATTGAGTTCTAAATTGCTTATATATATTCAATATAAGTAATAAATGAATCCAATATAAAACTTATATACCTCAAAGATGGTTTCAGTATAATGAGATTATGATCTGAAAATATATAAAAAAATTATTTGAATTTTGATACAAATGTTTACTTTTAAACCTCATGTAAGGGTACCAGATGATTAATAAAACTATACTGACTGATAAACATTAGAAGGAGGAGAAAGATTATTGAAAATGAAAACCTACTGTTTAACAATAGTTAATTTGACTTTTACTCTAACATTTATGTTATATTAGACTGATGTTTTAAACACTGCAAACATAAAAAAGCATTCTAGTCACAGACAATTCTACAAAATAAAAATATTCGTTAAGATTTACTGTAGCTGGATTAATACAGTCAAAAATCATTTATTAACACCACACATTAAGGTGTCTAGCAGACACAAAGCAACATTAAGCAAACTAATAGCATATAACTAATATACAGAATTATGTTGCATATTAACTTATCTAAAAAAAAAAAAAATAGAGCTAGCTGATATGATGGACAGAAGGAAGGTTGGTATATTGTGTGTGCAAGAGACCAGATGGAAGGGGAGTAAGGCTAAGTGTATCGGATGTGGGTTCAAATTGTTTTATCATAGTGTGGATGGGAGGAGAAATGGTGTAGGAGTTATTCTGAAGGAACAGTATGCTGTGAGTGTTTTGGAGGTGAAAAGAGTGTCGGATAGAGTGATGTTTATGAAGCTGGAAATTGATGGTGTAATGATGAATGTTGTTAGTGCGTATGCTCCACAAGTTGGGTGTGCAATGGATGAGAAAGAAAAATTTTGGAGTGACTTGGATGAAGTGGTGATGACTGTACCCAAGGGTGAGAGAGTGGTGATTGGAGCAGATTTCAATGGGCATGTTGGTGAAGGGAACAGCGGGGATGAGGAAGTGATGGGTAGGTATGGTGTTAAACAAAGGAATGCAGAAGGTCAGATGGTAGTGGATTTTGCGAAAAGGATGGACATGGCTGTTGTGAATACGTATTTTAACAAGAGGGAGGAGCATAGGGTGACATACAAGAGTGGAGGAAGATGCACACAGGTGGATTATATCTTATGTAGGAGGGCCAGTTTGAAGGAGATTGGAGACTATAAAGTGGTGACTGGAGAAAGTGTTGTTAGGCAGCATAGGATAGTGGTTTGTAGGATGATGTTGGTTATCAAGAAGAGGAGGAGGAGTGTGAGGACAGCACCAAGGATCAAGTGGTGGAAATTGAAAAAGGGTAATTGTGAGGTGGAGTTCAGGGATGAGTTAAGGCAGGCACTGGGTGGCAATGAAGAGTTACCAAATAGCTGGGTAACTACAGCAGAGCTAGTAAGGGAGACGGCTAGAAAGGTGCTTGGTATCACATCTGGACAGAGGACGGACGACAAGGAGACATGGTGGTGGAATGAGGAAGTACAGGAGAGTATACAGAGAAAGAGGTTGGCAAAGAAGAAGTGGGATTGTCAGAGAGATGAAGAAAGTAGACAGGAGTATAAGGAGATGAGGTGCATGGCAAAGAGAGGTGGCGAAGGCTAAGGATAAGGCATATGAAGAGTTGTATGAAAGGTTGGACACTAAGGAGGGAGAAAAGGACCTGTACCGATTGGCTAGACAGAGGGACCAAGCTAGGAAAGATGTGCAGCAGGTAAAGGTGATAAAGGATAATGAGGGAAACATACTCGCAAGTGAGGAGAGTGTGTTGAGGAGATGGAAAGAGTACTTTGAGGGGTTGATGAATGAAGAGAATGAGAGGGAGAGAAGGTTGGATGATGCAGGGATAGTAAATCATGAAGTACAATGGATTAGCAAGGAGGAAGTAAGGATAGCTATGAAGAGAAAGAAGAATGGAAAGGCTGTTGGCCCAGATGACATACCTGTTGAAGCATGGATGTGTTTAGGTGAAATGGCAGTAGAGTTTTTAACTAGATTGTTTAATGAAATCTTGGAAAGTGAGAGGATGCCTGAGGAATGGAGAAAACGTGTTTTGGTACCGATTTTTAAGAATAAGGGTGATGTGCAGAGCTGTAGTAACTACAGAGGGATAAAATTGATCAGTTACAGCATGAAGTTATGGGAAAGAGTAGTGGAAGTGAGGTTAATAAGGGACGTGATGATTAGTGATCAGCAGTATGGCTTCATGCCAGGAAAGAGCACTAGAGATGCGAGCTTTGCTCTGACAGTGTTGATGGAGAAGTACAGAGAATGTCAGAAGGAGTTGCATTGTGTTTTTGTAGACTTAGAGAAAGCATATGGCAGGGTGCCTAGAGAGGAGTTGTGGTATTGTATGAGGAGGTCAGGAGTGTCAGAAAAGTATGTAAGAGTGGTACAGGATATGTACGAGGGTAGTGTGGCAGCGGTGAGGTCTGCGGTGGGAGTGACGGATGCTTTTAAAGTGGAGGTGGGGTTACATCAAGGATCAGCTCTGAGCCCTTTCTTATTTGCAATGGTGATGGACAGGTTGACCGACGAGATCAGACAGGAGTCCCCATGGACTATGATGTTTGCAGATGACATTGTGATCTGTAGTGAGAGTAGGGAACAGGTGGAGGAGACCCTGGAGAGATGGAGATATGCTCTAGAGAGAAGAAGAATGAAGGTCAGCAGGACTAAGACAGAATATATGTGTGTGAATGAGAGGGAGGATAGAGGAATGGTGAGGATGCAAGGAGTAGAGGTGGCGAAGGTGGATGAGTTTAAATACTTGGGGTCAATAGTTCAGAGTAACGGTGAGTGTGGAAGAGAGGTGAAGAAGAGAGTACAGGCAGGATGGAGTGGGTGGAGAAGAGTTTCAGGAGTGATTTGTGACAGATGAGTACCTGTAAGAGTGAAAGGGAAGGTCTACAAGAGGGTAGTGAGACCAGCTATGTTATATGGGTTGGAGACAGTGGCATTGACAAAAAGGCAGGAGTTTGAGCTGGATGTGGCAGAATTAAAGATGTTAAGATTTGCACTGGGTGTGACGAGGGTGGACAGGATTAGGAATAAGTATATTAGAGGGTCAGCCCAGGTTGGAAGGTTTGGAGACAAAGCCAGAGAGGCACGATTATGTTGGTTTGGACATGTGCTGAGGAGGGATGCTGAGTATATTGGGAAAAAGCTGCTAAGGATTATGCTACCAGGTAACAGGAAAAGAGGAAGGCCTAAGATAAGGTTTATGGATGTGGTGAGAGAGGACATGCAGGTGGTTGGTGTGACAGTGCAAGATGCAGAGGACAGGAAGAAATGGAAACAGGTGATCTGCTGTGGTGACCCCTAATGGGAACAGCCGAAAGAAGATGATGATTAACTTAACTAAAATAATTTACTATCCACACCTTGAATATTTCCAGCTTCTTTCTTATCTACAGTGTAATAGTAAGTTTAATCATAAATATAAAGTTCAAATAATTTTGATCTACTTGGTTATGGTCATAATTTAGCTAAGAATGTTTATTTGTTTACCAATTTGATTGTTTGAAGTAAGTAATATATAAGTTAATCTTAAACAGAGAATTTAGCTAAATACAGTATAGATTTATAAATAATTGAAATATAATAACTACCGGCTGATTATATTAATTTTCTAAATATGTAAATATTGTTACACAAGTTAAGAGGCTAAGAGAACTTGATCTAAATATCTTATGCAGAGTAAGGAGGTTTGCTTGGGTAGTCTTACTAGTCAAGCAAAGAGTTATATTACCTTATAGTAATAGGAAATGGGTTATGGATTTACAATTTCAGGTTTAGAAGTTTACTTGTTTTTGTATAATGGTATGGTGTCTATCAGAAATATACAGAATTTGTATAAAGGAAAATATTTGAATCACATTTCTAATTCAAAACCAAGAATCAAAACTACTTACATGCACTATTATATAAAAATAAACACAAACTAAAGCATGGAATGTTTGTCTATAAATGTAAATGGTCTGAATAATAGCAATAAAAGTAGAAGTCTATTCAAATATATACATTTACACAAACCACAAATAGTATTTCTTCAAGAGACAGATTAGATAAGGATATAAATAGTTTAAATATAAATAACTATACAGTATTAGTAAACTCTCAATACAAACAGAAAAAGAGAGGAATAGTTGTATTACTTCACAACGCAAATAATCCACAAATAAGCCAAAAAATGCAGCTATATCACCTAAAATAATCAATACTTATCAAGACACTGCTGGTATGTTTTGTCTTGTATCTACTGAACTAAATAGAAGAATATATACATTAATTAATCTATACTGGATTCCAGGACTTGAAAGGGGAACAGTTAATCACCACCATGAAAATATAATACATTTAAATAAAGATAAACTAATAATGGCAGGTGATTTCAATTGTATAATAGATGAGAAAGATGCAGACACAAAAACAATAAGAAGGACCCCCCCATATCAAAGGCACTCTTAAAATTTATAGAAAGAGCTGGCATAAATTATATAAATGAATTTGTTGACCCATATTCCTTAATTTTCTCTTTCTACTCACATAGACATAGGTCTAACTCTAGAATTGATAGGATATATGTATCCAATGACCTAATAACAAGAATTAATAAAGTTAAAATTATAAACTGCCCCATATCAGATCATAATGCACTAATGTTTGAGATAGAACGTTTACCTATATATTCAAAACCCATCACAAGGATACCTTCTTATATTACAAAATTAACAAAAGTCAAAGAATTTTATGAAAAAGAAGTACAAACTTTTATTGAAATAAATAGCACAGAGGATATCTCAGAAAAATATATCTGAGACTCATTAAAGCATACACTTATAGAAAAATACTATCTTGGAACATTAACAAAAGAAAAACATGGAATAAAGACATAATAGAATTACATAACAAAACAGACAAACTTAAACTAGAAATACAAAAAGATAATACTGATTTAGTTCAAGAATTTTTACAAGCCAATAACAAATATACAGAAATATTACATCATAAGAATGATTAATCTAGAGAAAATCAAATTAAATTCTTATTCTACAAATTCAGCACACCAGAGACAGTTAGCTAATAGAACAAAAAAAAAATAATAATAATCAAATCCAAACAAATAAAATAACTATATATTCCTAATACTAACATGGAAGTCACAAATTTAGATGGTATTTTAGAAGCTTTTAGACTTCAATGTATTTATTTATTTATTTATTTAAATAAAAATAATTAAAAATAAATAAATAATACTAACACGAAAGTCACAAATTTCGATGGTATTTTAGAAGCTTTTAGACTTCAATATATTTCCCATAACCCCTTAAATTCCCAAGGATTACCCATCAAAGACATAAAAAAAAATTACTTTAAAAATAATATTCTTTCTAGACTAACACAAGAACAAATAGATATTATAAATAAAACAATCACTATGATGGAATTGAAATCATAAATCAAAAAGCTCAAAGCAAATAAAGCACATGGCCCAGATAATATGTTACTAGAAATGTGCAAATTAATACCTAACCAAGCTTTGTATTTACTCTTAAAAGTATATACCATAGTTAGTCAAGATATAAACATTCCCCCCTCATGGGAATATTAATTGATATCCCCAATAATAAAAGAAGGTAAAGATGAAAAACAATGCTCGTCATATAGACCAATATCTTTATTAAACATAGATTATAAAATGTTCATGGCAATCTATGCTGATAGGATCAAACATTTACTTCCCTCACTAATTCATGAAGATCAGACGGGCTTTATCAAAGGAAGAAATACTACAGATAACCTTAAATGAATTCTGACATTAATTGATTAAAGCAAACATAGAGGACCAGATTTAATATAATCTCTCTAGATATTAACAAAGCCTTTGATTCTGTTAACTGGAACTACCTTTCTTCTTCTTCTTCTTTCGGCTTTTCCCGGTTAGGGGTTGCCACAGCGGATCACTATCTGCTCATGACTGGCAGTGGAGTTTTATGGTGTTGAGTTGCCAGCCCAGCACCCAACCTTCCACAGAAGGCACACACATGCACGCACTCATGCCTAGGGCCAATTTAGATTATCCAATCCACCTACAGCACCTTTCACTAGTCGTAAAAGAATATAAATTCCCTACAACTTTTAATACACTTATCCAATCACTATATGAAAACTCTACAGCATATGTTAAACTAGGATCACATAGATCAGGCCCTATACCAATAAAGAAAGAGACTAAACAAGGTTGTCCTTTATCACCATTACTATTTGCATTACTTATAGAACCCTTCACAAACCAAATTAGATCAGATAATGGCATTCAGGGCATACATATTAATAAAATATTAAACCTTAAACTCCAGCTCTTTGCTGATGATATACTTTTAACCCTATCAGACACTAATCAATCTTAGCAGGCTTTATTTAGCTCTATAAATACCTTCCAAAGTATTTCAGGTTTACAGTTTAATGAAAATAAAACAAAAATCATGCCCTGCAATTATAAAAAGAAATATATAGATAAAAAATATTCTAAATACTTAGTAACAGATAACAAAATTCTTTATTTAAGTGTTAATCTACTTGATGATTTAACTGACTCTCTTATATATATATATATATATCTATAATAAAATATTAGACAAAATAGAAAAAACAAAACGTCTAATTGGAATAAATGCATAGGCACAATGGGGGACAGATTATTTCTTATAAAATCAAAAATTTTTCCCAAAGTATTATACCTAATACAAAGTTTTCACTGACTGCCACCTCCCGAAAATATCATTCAAAGACAACAAATTAATCTTAAATGTTTTATGGTTCCCAAATTAACTCCAAATTGCTTTGAATAAACACTTACCAAGTTGGGAAGATAGAAGAATTAACCTACCAGACATTGAGACATATATTTTATCCTCTGTTGTCAAAAACATAACTTTATGGTTAAATTCCTTTTACTTACCTATATGGAAACAAATACATGAACAGATTTATATAGAACTTAATCACAGTCATATACAAGACCATCTATCCATTATGCCAACACCCCTTGTTTGGATGTTAAAAGACTATTTATTAGGAAAGAATAAAGCTAATAGATTGTCATCAAACTATATAAACTTTCCATTAACAACTTTTAAAAAATACATAAATAAAATTCCATATATCAGTGCTTGTTTTTTCCTGATTTTTCCAATAGCTTTTACACCTACCGTCTTTGATACATCTCAAACTCATAAAATGAACATACTCAAGAAAGAATCATTATGCTTTTGGCATCAACTGATAGAACTAGGAAAATTGCTAACTAATGAACAAGTAATCAATAAGTATAATCTAAACAGTGATCCATGGTTACTCCTTCAAAATCTAAGATAGTCCCCGGGATTCATGAAGCTCGGCACAGGGCCGGTGTAAGGCCTGCGCCGGCGGTGCAGTGAACAGTCGGCGTAGTAGCGCCATATGCATAGTAATGAGAGTGCGCCGCAACCACAGACACGTGCATAGTGTACGTGAGCGAGCCCAAGTAGGATGCGTCCGGAGGCGTGGCTAAGCCGGCAGGCGATGAGCAACCTAATGTGCTGACTGCCACGGTCCGCCCATAATAGTAATGGCAGCAGCCAGGGCCCGTGCAGAATGAAATGCAAGTAGAGTATGCAACATAGTACCCGTCCCAACAAAATGGAGAAGCAAACACAACCCACGTAGCCCAAGTGTACCCGTCCAAGGAACAAAGGATACGCGTAACACACTGTGTTCGTCCTTCAATGCACCGTCAGTGGGCATACCCAGAGAAGGTGTACCGCAGCATGTCAGCGCGCCGCACCGACATAGGAGTAGCGACTAAGGTTACCACCTGTCCCACTTTGCGAGGGGCAGTCCCTCTATGGGCAGTTGTGTCCCGATAAAAAATCTTAAAAACGGCAAATGTGCTAAGATTGTAGGACAACATGACATCCCGTATGTAATGTAATGGTTGTCTGAAATGGTCATTTCCGTAAGTAAAATACCTAAATGTCACAAGAAACAGAATAAGCAGCAAACTGCTACAACAATAAGCTTATTTAGGCAAACAAGTGAAGTTTTATGCTATATAGTGACTGTGGGTATGTGTCGGCCTGTAAAATCTGATGTGAGTCCCGAAAATGTCCCACCTTGGCCATCGGAAAAGGTGGCAACCCCAATAGCGACATGGGCATGGTCACCAGGGTTACCAGCTGTCCCACTTTGCTCTGGACAGTCCCTCAATGGACAGTTGTGTCCCGGCAAAAATCGAAACATGGCAAATGACCTGCGATTTCTGTGCAAAATATTCACTCAATACACCTGTAATAGTAGCATAAAACATATATTTTGTCTATGAAACACATACATGGCATCAGAAACCGAATAAGGAACCCAGCTACCAGAATAAGCGTATATAATGGCAAACAACTGAAGATCTGTCAACACCACTTGCTGTGGGTATGTGTTGGCCTGCAAAATCCGATGTTTCCACAAAACATGTCCCACTATGGGCATTGGAAAAGGTGTCAACCATAATGGTCACAAGCAGTAGTGAGAGTACACAGCGGGTAGCTGTGTCGACATAACAACAGGAAGGAACCAAGAAACCCTAAACACAGGCAAACATGTGCAGAGCAACATGTCCCCCCAACCCACGTGTTTGTCGCATACACTGGGCGTATGTCTAAGTGTAATATACAGAAGCAGAACCCATGCATGCAAATGTAATACAAAGTAGCCCCAATGTAGCATGTAAGTCCCACCATGTACGCCTGTGCACCCAAACCAGCTAGCATCCTGTGCAGCTACACACCTACACACAATGGGCATACCTGAAATGTGGCAAGTATTGTCTTAGCCAGTGACACAGCGTGCAAATATGTACCCCACATGTCACCAACCCACCTCAGGTACAGATATAGAAATGGCTGCATGTGAATGTGTCTGCAGAATGTACATCCCACATGTGGTATGTACCGTCCAAACCATATAGGTTTGCACGCAGCGGTGCACATAACTGTACACATGTGGACAAGTCGGGTTGTTGAACCACCGCGATGATTAGCTATGCAGAAGTCAAACACATATAGCGGAACATGTGCCTACCAAACAGGACGTCCTAACAGGGTGCCACAGGCACAGAAGGAAGGTGGGACATCACATGTGGAGAGCAGCGTTTCCGGACTGACCAACTACACGGTCAAGGTAAGGGCGGAACAACATGCATACGTCGGATGGATGTTGTTAGAAAAATATATATAGAAACACATATGAAGTGCCAGTTTAGAAGCAAAATACTATATAATGTATTGAATTGTACTGTACAGGTATGATGTTGCATTACTTAGCATTTAGCTGAGGGACATGTCCCTGACAGGAGATATGCATATCTGGGAGGCCCCTTTGAAGGATATCTGTGTCAGATGTCCGTCCCACTATGGCACCTGTTTTCCAGTCATCTACAAACAATGTTGCCCATAACACCCTGTGTGTGCCTGTACTGTGGAAATGTAGATGAGAGGAGTGGACCCAGGAAGGGCCCCATGGGACACCGCCATGCATAGGCAGTAGGTCTGACATGCTGCCAGCAACTATGACCGCAAGGGTGTGTCACATAGCCATGTTTACAACACATCCTGTGATGTACGCATGTTCACATCCCAGCCAATGGGTTTATCAACGATACCTGAGGGGGTATGTTGAAGGCCTTTGCCAGGTCGTGGTAGGTTTTTTGGACTGCAAGTCGCCCATCAATGGGCCTGGTGACTGTCCCGAAAACGTCAACCATGCTTTAAAGGCATGAACCACCCCTGAACAAGCCAAACCATGTTGGATGCAAAGTATGCAGGTCCCCTATGCCTTCATCTACGAGCCGCAGTATGATCCCTCCACATGTCTTTGCAGATAGGTCTCCTCATGGTAATGGGACAGTAATAACCAGGGTGAGTGGAGGCATTGGCCCTGTGACGGGGACTACAGTTGCCGCGGTGACACAACCTGGGTATACCTGAGGTGAGGCTACAAAGAAACAGCTGTCCTAACTGTGGGTCTAATTCCTCAATGAGCATAGTGGAGTACACAGTCGGGTCACCAGATGGTCTCATGGATGCTATGTTCACTACCCTGGAGAGAGCATGTCCCACCCGTGTGTCACAGAACATTTGGGGACCACAAACTGCTGGTACAGACATCTCTTCATGTGGGGAGGTGTGGAGATGTCCTCCGAACTTGCACAGCCCGTATTTTGCCAATGTGTGTATGTTGAGTAAACTCCACATCATCGTGAACCCAGTCAGAGCATATGTGGGAGTGACCTCCCAGGTGTTGAGCATAGCAAATGAAGGTGGTATGATTGTAAGCCAGGTCCATGTAGGTATATCTGTGCAACGTGCCCTGGACCATGTCATGACAGCATGTAGCTCTACACCATAATGACCAAGGGTGCTACCTCACAAGGTGTCTGCCCGCCTTGTAGTAGCCACCCTCTTGTTGTACAGCCTGTGTATGGCTGGGGTACACCACACTGGATGCTTGGCATTGGTACAATGAACCACAGTTAAGGGAATGCCTGGTACATGCAGTCCTGTAGGTACCGGTAGACGGCATATGTGAGTGATGCAGTGGCTGCACATGTACTGCACCACTGGCTCAGGGTCCCTAAAGGAGACCACATGTAGCAGAATTGGGAAGTCTGCCTCTGAGCAAGCAATGTGTATGGTAACCGGCAACACTCAGCAACGGATGCCAATAGCAGAAGCCATTGTCCAAATAACATAGATTACCTTCGGCATGACAATATGTATTATCATACATGTATTGACACGTCTGCTAAGTACACTTGCAAATGGTTAAGACCGGGCTAAAGTTCCGATTTACCCAGTCTGGAGGTGTTGTTCGACAACAAAGTGACGTGATACTTCACAATGACCTCTGAGGATTAATTAAAGCGGTCGTTAACCTAAATCTTTGGATGTACACCATTGTGTTCACAGTACTCGGAAAACATGGTTCCGAGCACTACAATAATTATGGGTACTCAAGCAGACATCCGCGATTAGGGTTCCACTGTCCAGTTGGCACAGTCCTCTTGGGCAGTTGTGTCCTGCTAAAGAGTGTAAAAAATTGTCCTGAGATTTGGAGACTGTTCCTATATTTTATATAGTTAAAACAGTCCTTCTGTATCTGAAACACCTAAATGTTATAATAAACAGAATAAGCAACTAAAATGCTACAAGAATAACCTTTTATTTAGGCAAAAAAATGCAAGTTCTGTCCTTTGTACTGGACGTGAGTATGTTTTGGCCTGCAAAATCTGATGTTTGTACCAAAAATGTCCTACTTTGGGTATTTGAAAAGGTGGCAACCCTATCCGCGATTGTTAAACACACAGCATCAGTCAAACCCACTGGCCACAAGGACACAGTCCGACAAGCTCTACACTTTACATATGCACAGTGGTGTCCATTGTAAGACCCAAAAATTTATTCATGGAATGCGTGCCAGCTTCCATCATCACCTAACTGAACTAATTGTCGTGACCACGTCACAGCCACACATATGCACCGCAAGCGTGTTTAATGTTGATGATAGCTGTCCATGAAATGCAGCACATATGCACAGAAATACCCAGGGTACCGAGTCCATAGAAGTGCGTCCACATCACAGTCCCGCACACATGAAGGATGTGTAATGGGTACTGTCGACTGTTGCAGTCAAGGGATCCTGGGTATGTAGAAACTGGGTTGGTGGTGGTTTGGCAGGTAATCCTTGGTCCCGCCCGCTGGAGGGATGTGGGCGTAGTACCTGCCTAACTCCCTACTAATAATGCAAAGCATCCACCGGAGAATGCTAAATGCAGCCGTGAAATGTGTACAGCCCTATACCAGTGTCCAGTAGGCAATTCACATGGATGGACAAGCGTATGAACAAGATGGCACCCATAACTGCAAACCCGGTGGAATTACACTGCCGCAGTAAGGCATTACACAGGTAATACACATAGGGACCACACTTGACATTCCCCATGCAAATAACACAGAGACCCAGATGAGAAAGTCCAAAGCAACAATGAGGTACTGTAGAAACGGTCGGTGACCACTCAGAGCCCCCCAGGAATTAAATGCAGTCATCATAGTTTATTGCAGCGTCTGCTTCATAAGCAGACTGCTTCAGAATACATACAATGCAGTTCAACCTACTACATTTGAAACCCTTAATTGGGCAGTAAATAAGATGTGCTAAGTATTAATTAAATGCCTTAAAGGCGAACAAGCTAAAAGTCTACTGGTTACACATTGCACACAGTGACTAAATGAGACATTGGTTCAAAATGTA
The DNA here is from genome assembly GCF_019279795.1 of Protopterus annectens. NCBI lineage: Eukaryota > Metazoa > Chordata > Ceratodontiformes > Protopteridae > Protopterus > Protopterus annectens. The sequence continues at coordinate 660,329,394 of NC_056736.1, read as the reverse complement.
TATTCTTCATGAAAATAAAAATATGTATTAATATGAAAGAAGAACCAACATAATGTTTTCCAAGTGTCTGAGTGTATAAGTTACATATATATGTTCTAGAGATTGTGCCAATATATTAAAAGAACTAGAGACACCTAGTAATATAAATGAACCCTAATATATAGACATAAACACTATGATTATGACTAATGTAAAATATATCAATGGAATGTAAAGATTAAAAATGTGGTAAAGTAAATATTCATTTACAAGGTTAGTTGAATAAAGCAATTCAGACATCCTTGTCAAAATACTAAAACAAGGCCAGCCAGGTGCTCTGTCTCACATGTACTGGGATGTTGTTCCACAGCATAGTGAGTGTCTGGCTGATGAATCTGTCCCACCAGCACGTCATTATTAATGACAGTGCCAAGGTGTACGCCACCTGCCCTTGTGATTCTGAGGGATCTAGATTCTGAAGGTGAAGCATAGTCATCAACTCCGGGTACGAACTGGCCTTGGATTCCAGGCACAGGTCACCTCTGGGCAAGTGGTATGACGAATAGGGATGGAACCCTTTCAGTCGGTCAGCATAACACATATTCCTGAGACCCTGCATCCGCTTGTGGATGAACTGTGGCCTTTCCAGCTGCTGCAGGTGTCGGGTCAGATACATTCTGAACGGGCATTGTACTCAATCATAGGTGTAATGAGTGATGAGTACAAGGGGACAATGACCTCCCTGATGTAGATGTGAATCCTTCATGATCAGGTGGGCAATGTAGAAGGTCTATCTAACTACGTTAGCAACGTGTGTGTCGAACAAACAGTCACCGACAACACGGGTCCCCAGATCCCTGGTAACTCCCTCTGTGCTCAGTGGATTGCCACCTATATGGTAGCTAGGGTAACCTGTTCTTGGGTATGACTATGCATTTCCTGGCATTTATCTGTAGGCCATGTGTCTGGCACCAGTTATCCATAGCTGTGAGGCCCTTCTGAAGGATATGTCAAATGTGTGTCCGAATATGGCACCCGGTTTGCAGTCATCTGAAAACATTGTCAGCCATAACCCCCCTGTGTTTGCTTGTACTTTTGAAATGTAGATGTGGAAAAATAGTGGACCCAGGACTGAGCCCTGTGGGACAACACCTGTGACCGGCTGTGAGTGTGACATGGCGCCAGCAACTATGACCGTGTGGGTTCTGTCACTTAGCCAGTTTGCAACCCCTCTGGCGAAGGATGTATTTACATTCAAGCAGATGGGTTTATCAATGATACCTGAGTGTGGTATTGTGTTGAAGGCCTTTGCCAGGTGTAGGTAGGCTGTATGGACTGCTTTGCCCTCATCAATGGCCTTGGTGACTGATCCTAAAAAGTCAGACACGTTTAAAAGGCATGATCTGTATCTGACCAAGCAAAACTGGTTGTTGTTGTCCAAGGTAAGGTATGCAAGTCCCTATGTCATTATGTATGACTTCCATCATGATCCTTCCCCATGGCTTTGCAGATAAGGCTTGTCAAGCTAATGGGATGGTAAGTACCAGGGTCAGTGGATGCACCATCCTTGTGAAGTGGGACGGCCCCTTGTGCCTACTTGGGTCACGTATCCTGAGGTGAGGCTACGGTTAAACAGCTGTCCTAACTGTGGGTTTAATTCCCCATTGAGTTAATGGAGTACACAGCTGGGACACCATCTGGTCCCATGGATGCTGTGTATACTGCCTTGGAGAGAGCATTTCCCACCTGCGTGTTACAGATGTTTCAGGATCTACAATCCTCTGGTATAGATATCTCTCCATGTGGGGGTGAGGGGAGGGAGAAGTTAGCACCTAACCTGTCGGCCATTATGTTGGCAATGTGTAGGTTCAGTCATCCTCACATCATTCTGAACCCAGTGTGAGCATATCTGGGAGTGTCCTCCCAGGTGTCCAACATAGCTAAAGAAGGCCTTATGATTGTCTGTTGAGTTCTTGTTGATTCCTCTGTTGAACTTCCCCTGGATGATTTCCTGACAGCCTGTAGTTCTTCACATACAATGAGCAAGGGTGTCTTACCTTACAAGTATTCCACTCTATCTTGTAGTAGCTACCTCCAGTCGTTCTAGAGCTTGTTCATGGCTGGGGTCCACCAGACTGGATGCTTGGCTTTGGTACAAAGAGTCTCAGTTTTGTATGGGATTGCCTGATCCATGCAGTCCTGTAGGTGCTGGTGGAAGGGATATGTACGTCATTCAGCGGTTTGAGTAATGTTTACCACTGGCTCAGGGGCCTCAAAGGAGACCACAGTAGTGTTCAGAACTGTAAATTCGGCTTTGAGAAAGGTATGTATGGTAACTGCACCACCCACAGCATTGCATGACAATAGCAGAAGCTATTGTAGGTTGTCCAAACACAGGTGTGGAACATCATAGCAATAAACCACACATGGATCTGGCTAATGTTAGATATACTCGCGGGAGACGTGCTGCGTCGAGTCCGACGCCGAGGGACCACACATATGCGCCTATGCATAGGCCAACTAGGCAGCCTCCTAGGGCGCCCACCGCACCTTTCAAGCCTTTATTTTGTGTAGGTAGACCAGGACGGGGGTAGCGGCTGATGTGGCGGTGGCATCATGGAGTACGTCTGCCTACGGCACCACGTGACCTAAGGCCACCCTTGCCGTGGGTAAATACAGCAGTACCCACTCCCAGACGTGGGTCATTGCTAGTATGACATATCATCTATGGCAAGAAACCATATATTCCCCAGACATAATGGCACAGCATGATGCCTGTCCGCCGCCTAAACGCAGACATACGCCACCCGCGGCAGTGTGGACGTACTGCGCGAGATGTCCGTTACCAATGTCGACACTGTCTCTCTCTGTGAAACAAAGTCAACATAGCGATTCAATACTAAACAGCGACGGAGAGGCCGATGTCCCCGTTGCTGAGCTGTTCAACCTGTTCCGCCATGTTAAATGTGTAGCAGAGCGGACTGGCACAACTAAGCAACGGACATGTCCGTGGCTCAGTGAAAGCCATCACGCAATGTTAAACCCATGTAATATGGCGAGACAGGTCATGAATACCGAGGGTTACTAATGGAAATAGGTCCGCTCGACCAGACCGTGTTCAATTACTATAACAACAGCGACTACGGGTACGCCGCCAATCACGCACGGTTAGGAATTATGGGGACATGGTATCATAGACACGGACAAACCGTGGCCATGTGACTCATCTAAAATTCGCACACGGTCAGGCCAGCTCCGCACACTGGGCCGACAAGACCAAACCCAAAGCACCACAGGGACACCCTGACAATCGGCCTGTATGCGCCGGGATATAAGCCCTGTGATCTGAACATCCCTGCGGTCAAGACATATGCATCCTGGGCCATGAACGGAGGAATAAGGAATGTTTAACATGTAGTACCGCACCTTTCCCACCAGGAGAAGCGATGCCAGTGACGCGCGGGTGGGGTGGGGTGGGGATATGTAAATGTAGCTAAGTACCATGGGTATGCATATTAATGACACCAACAGCTAACGGTAGTGGTCACAGTAACCGCAAACGTGAATGCAGTCCTGTTTGAATTACGACTATGGAACATATAAATGTGAACGGTAATGCATGCGCCCATGCTGCAAAGACTGTTACAGGTATAAAGGTGTACGTGCGTTCCACACGTCCGTCAACCGGATCAGAGATATGTTACCGGAATAGTCACAACTAACACAGACCACGTAACCACACAGGGCCAGTAAACATATGGAGACAGAATACGGATATGCATGTGCGCGCCAGCGCGTAACCACAATTAGAAATGCACGCGCATGGCGGTGTGATCCTCGAAGCAGGGCAGGTTAAGGATGTGTCCTCCACGTCAACCAGACATGTCTCATAAATGTCAGCCTCTGAAAGTATGGAATCAGGCAATGCCATGTAAAGTACCGTTAGAAATACTGAGAAACACACGCTATGTGATGAGACAAACATAGAATGTGGATAGAATCAATGTGTTAGTAGTATGGATTGATGACGGTATGCATCAGTAACCACCCACTTGTTAGAAGGTGCCCCGCAACATGCCCAGTTGGCTGACAGTTGTTGACCGGGCTACGCTAGCTGGATATATGTCCAGTGTCAGCAGAGGCCCGTGGAGAAAGGCTCCACACACAATCATAGCACAACATACCAAAGTACTCATATATGTAAACAAAAAAGAACGACAACAGAAAGTGTCCTGAAAGGACTGGATACACACAGATCCCAGACGACAGATATATGGCCAGTGGAAGCACGTCACAATTATGGGATCAGGTCCCTAAAGAAGCAAGAAGGTCACACATGACACGCCAGTGAATTGCCAGATACACACTGGTCAATGTAACACACAGCAAGATTGAGGGCCAACCAGCCGTACACCATGCCAGAACCTGTACAGCGGAAAGGTATGGCATAGTAATTGATGTGTACACAGGTAATCCACAGACAGTAACAAGGAAAGCTATGAAACGAGGGGTTCAAATGTATAAATATACACACAGCAGCCCGACGCCTATATATGACGATGGACATAGATTTGTCACCGAAAAGAAGATGTAAACAACTACAGTTCATTCCATTTACATCGACATAGTTAAGATACAGTCATTCATACTTAACATTGTGGACTTTCATGTACATTCATATTGCAAATTATGCTCAATTGTACTTTATTGATTCCATGCTTTGAATCAGAATGCAAATAAAGGTACATTGATATTTCATAATTATAAATCAACACACTACATTCTAAGGTTTACTCAACAATTATCAAATATGTGTCAATATACTGATTGTATTGACCAATATTAGAAGATATAAACACATTGTTGTTGTATTATTGTGTCCATTAAGTAATGTATGCACACCATTTGTATATGTCACGTTATCATCAATGGCTGGAGCACTGTCCACTTGACTAAGAGCAGGTTTATTGATTAATTGACTTTAAACTGACTCTGAAGGAAGTGTATAAGGACCACTGTGTCATGTATTTTGTAGTCCTAATGATGACCCATGTTAGTGGGCAAGTGAGCTTTATATGTTTTGACCAGGAGTGTATCGCTTTCTGGCTGTCCGCTTTGGCCTGATATATGTTCAAGGACGTCTTTTTATGACGATGACCAGGACTAAAGGCTTTCTGTATTTACGCTTACTGGCACGTGGATATAGATAGGCCAAGTAATACATAATATGGGTAGTCAAACAGACATCCGCGATTGGGGAACATACAGCAGCAGTCAAAACCACTGGCCAGATGTTGACAGTCCAACACCGTCTATACATTACATATGCACATCGGTGTGCATTGTAGGACTCCAAAATACCCATTTGAGACATGAAACAGCTGCGTCGACGGTGTACAGGTGTACAGCCGTGTCTATGTCACAGGTAGACATATACACGACCAGCGAGTTCAAGGTTGATGAAAACTGTCCATGAATTGGAGGACATATGATAAGCAATCCACAGATTGTCGTGGTCCATATAAGTGGCCCACATCCCAGTCCCGCACACATGAAGGATGTGTAATGGGTACCGTGGAGGGTTGCAGCCATGGGATCCTGGGTATGCAAAAATGGGGCTCGTGTTGTTTGGCAGATAATCCGTTGTCCCGCTGGGATGTGGGTATAGCCCATGACCTACTCCCCACCAATGATGCAAAGCATCCACCAGATAATGCTAAATGCAGGTGTGAAATGTGTACAGCCCTATATTACAGTGTCCAGTAGGCAATTCCCATGGATGGATGTACGACCAAGATGGCACCCATAACTGGAAACCTGGTGGAATTACACAGCTGCAGTAAGGCATAACACAGGAAATACAGATAGGGAGTACAGTAGACACTCCCATACCAAGTCAGACCGCCGCGAATACCGCGCATACAGCACTCGATCTGCCAGCAACAACATGGGGAGCACTCGCTACCATACAGCGGAACAGATGGGCGACCTGTGGAACACATACTAATGGCACACCAACAACGCCAAGTAGGATATGTAAGCTATGGCTCCCACCTATAAAGAAGACATGCTTCAATGAATACATAGGGATCAACATGTTCTGGTGTTATGTTGACAATACAGTGACGGATATGTCCTATTGGGCTGTCTGAGGATTATGTAAAGCAGTTGCTAACCTGCATCTTTGGATATACATCGGTTATTTACAGTTCTAACACACCTGTTTTACGTAGCACCACATAATATGGGTAGTCAAACAGACATCCGCGAATGGGGAACATACAGCAGCGTCAAACCACTGGCCAGTTGGACACAGTCCAGCAACATCTACCTTTACATATGCACATATGTGTCCATTGTAGGACCCAAAATACATTCTAACAGAACACACCAGCCGCTCGACCACCAGATGATGCGATAGCCGTGACTACGCACAGTTAGACATATGCACCACCAGTGTGATTAAGGTTGATGACAGGTGTCCATGAAATGCAGGACATATGCACAGAAATCCACAGCCCAGTCCATACATGTGTGCCCACATCCCAGTCCTGCACACATGGAGGATGTGTAATGGGTACTATCGAGGGTTGCAGCCATGGGATCTTGGGTATGCAGAAATGGGGCTCGGTGTTGATTGGCAGATAATCCGTTGTCCCCTGGGAGGGTGTGGGTAGCACATGACCTACTCCCCAGTAATGGTGCAAAGCATCCACCGGATAATGCTAAATGCAGGTGTGAATGTGTACAGGCTATAACAGTGTCCAGTAGGCAACCCCATGGATGGATATGCCTAACCAAGATGGCACACATAACTGCAAGCCTGTGGAATCACACAGCTGCAGTAAGGCATAACACAGGAAATGCAGATGGAAACTACAGTAGACACCCCATTGAAATCAGACTGCAAATACCGCGTACAGCACGATCTGCCAGCAACAACATGGGGATCACTCGCTGCCATACTGCGGAACACATGGGCACCAGTGGAACACATACCAATGGCACACCAATGCCAACTCGACGGTCATAGGATGTTGAAACACTGGCGTGCATAAAGTACATCCGCAATGAAGCAATCGTCCACATGGTCTGGCTGTGTCATATTGACAATACAGTGGCATATGTCCTACTGCTGTCTGAGGATTACTTGAAGCAGTTGCCAAACTGCAGCAGTACAGCAATACCATTTGGTTAATTGTAGTAGAATATGGGTCAGACACACATAATATGTGTAGTCAAACAGACATCCTCAATGGGGAATATACAGCAGCGTCACAATCACTGGCCACATGGACACAGTCCAACATGTTCTACATTTTACATATGCACATTGTGTCCATTGTAGGACCCAAAAGTTATCACGCTATCCGAGATCAGAGACCAGATGCTGACCAGCATGACTACGCACAGCTACATATATGCACCACCAGCGTGTTCAAGGTTGGTGACAACTGTCCATGAAATGCAGGACATATGCACAGGAATCCCCAGATAGTCCAGTCCATAGATGTGTGTCCACATCTCATTCCTGCACACATGGAGGATGTGCCCGTCTTGCAGCCATGGGATCGTGGGTATGCAGAAATGGGTGTCGGACTTGATTGGCAGAAGATCCGTCCCGCCTGCGTGTGTGTGTGGCATACCCACTGATAATGCAAAGCACCTGTCCCACTGGGACAGTCCCGGGCAGTTGTGTCCTGACAGAGGCAAATGTCCTGAGATTGTAGGACATAATTATGTCCCATAATGTAATAGTTGCATCAGTTATTCTGTATCTAAAATACCTAAATGTTACCATTGCATGCAACTGCTACAAGAATAAGCATGGCAGACTATCGTACTGACCGTGGGTATGTGGATGTGTGTCTGAAAATGTCCCACTTTGGCCATTGCAACTAATAATGCAAATCATCCACCTGAGAATGCTAAATGCAGCTGTGACATGTGTACAGCCCTACACCAGTGTCCAGTAGGCAGTTCCCATGGATGGACAAATGTACGCCAAGATGGCACCCATAACTGCACACCTGCTGAATCACACAGCTGTAGTAAGGCAGAACACAGGGAATACAGATAGGGAGTACAGCAGACACTCCACATAGAATGTCAGACCGCGAATACCGCGCATACAGCTCTCAACCTGCAGCAAGTGAATGGGGATCACTGCATACCGCTGGAACAAATGGCGACCTGGAACACATACTAATGGCACACCAACGCCAACTAGGATGGTTATAGGATGTTAAGCTATGGCGCACACATATAAAGAACATCCTTCAATGAATTAATAGGATCTACATGTTTCTTCGTGTAAAGTTGACAATACAGAGGCGGAATGTCCCAATGGGATATCTGCAGATTGGTGAAAGCAATTGTTAGCCTGCATCATTGGAATTACACCATTTGTGTAAGTGGCGGATAACCCGGTTTACGAGCACTACATAATATGGGTACTCAAACAGACATCCGTGATTGCTGAACATACAGCAGCAGTCAAACCCACTGGCCAGATGGACACTTTACATATGCACATTGGTGTCCATTGTAGGACCCAAAAATTATCCAATGCAATGTGAACAGGCGGCATCTAGAGAACCAGTACACCTGATAGCCGTGACTACGCACAGCTACATATATGCACCACCAGCGTGTTCAAGGTTGATGACAACTGTCCATGACATGCAGGACATATGGACCGACTCCCCAGATTGCCAGTCCATACAGGTGGCCCACATCCCACGCACACATGGAGGATGTGCAATGGGTACCGTCGAGGGCTGCAGACATGGGATCATGCCTATGCAGAAGAGGGGCTGTGTTGATTGGCAGATAATCCGTCCGCGGGAGGGATGTGGGTATAGCACATGCTACTCCACACTAATAATGCAAATCATCCACCGGAGAATGCTAAATGCAGCTGTGAAATGTGTACAGCCCTATACCAGTGTCCAGTAGCCATTCCCATGGATGGACAAACGGTCCAAGATGGCACCCATAACAGCAAACCTGGTGGAATCACACAGCTGTAGTAAGGCAAACACAGGGAATACAGATAGGGACTACAGTAGAGACTCCACATACAAAGTCAGACCGCTGTGCAATACCGCGCATACACAGCATTCAATCTGCCAGCAAGTGAATGGGGATCACCGCCGCCATACCGCGGAACAAATGGCCGACCTGTGGAACACATACTAATGGCACACCAACAACGCCAAATAGAAGGGTATAGGATGTTACACTATGGCGCATACACATATAAAGAACATCCTGCAATGAATCAATAGGATCTACATGGTTTCTTCGTTAATGTGACAATACAGAGGCGGAATGTCCCAATGGGATATCTGGATTACTGAAAGCAATTGTTAGCCTGCATCATTGGAACTACACCATTTGGGTTCAGTGGCGGAAGACCCGGTTTACGTAGCACTACATAATATGGGTACTCAAACAGACATCCGTGACTGCTGGAACATGCAGAAGTCAAACACACTGGCCAGATGGACACAGTCCAATATGTTCTACACTTTACATATGCACAATGGTGTCCAGTGTAGGACCCAAAATTATCCTTACGCAATGTCAACCTGCTTGAGCGGAGACCCAGATGAAGCAGCAGCCGACTACGGCACAGCCACATATATGCACCACCAGCGTGTTCAAGGTTAATGACAACTGTCCATGAATGCAGGTGATATGCACAGATCCCAGATTGCAGTCCATACAGGTCCATAGGTGCGCCCACATCCCATTCCCAACACGGAGGATGTGCAATGGTACTGTCGAGGGCTGCAGCCATGGGATCGTGGGTATGCAGACATGGGTCTCGGTGTTGATTGGCAGATGATCCGTTGTCCCGCCTGTGAGGGATGTGGGTATGGCACATGCCTTACTCCACTAATATGCAAATCATCCACCGGAGAATGCTAAATGCAGCTGTGAAATGTGTACAGCACTATACCAGTGTCCATTGACAGTTCCCATGGATGGACAATCGACGCCAAGATGGCACCCATACTGCAAACCTGGAGGAATGACACAGCTGAGGTAAGGTACAACACAAGGAATACAGATAGTGAGAACAGTAGAGACTCCAGAAACGATGTCAGACCGCCGTAATACCGCATACACAGCATCAATCTGCCAGAAGGTGAATGGGGATCACACGCTACCATACCGCTGAACACATGGGTGACCTGTGGAACACATACCAATGGCACACCAACAACGCCAGCTAGGAAAGTCACAGGATCCTGACACTATGGCGCTCACCATGAAGAACATCCGTCAATGAATTAATAGGATCTACATTCTTTGGTTGTGTCCGTGCGTTGATACGGACATATCCTAATGGGACATTGGAGGATGACCTTTCCTAGCCTGCATCATTGGATCTACACCATCTGGTTTCAGGTTAGAATACCCTGGTCAACGTAGCACTACATAATATGGGTAGCAACCACACATCTGCGATGGGGGAACATACAGCAGCGGTCAAACCCACTAGCCAGATGGACACAGTCCAACAAGGTCTACACTGTACATATGCACAATGGTGTGCATAGTAGGACCCCAGAGATTCCTCCGTACGCAATGTCAACCAGACACGATTGAAGACCCGAATAATTGGAGACAGCCTGTCCACGGCACAGCCACACATATGCACCCCCAGCGTTCAGGGTTGACAGCGTCCAGAATGCGGGACATATGTACAGATATTCCCATGCTGAGCCAATAGAGGTGCGCCCACATCCCATTCCCGCACACATGGATGTGTAATGTACCGCCGGTGGCCATCCATGGGATCAGTATGCAGTAACAGGTCTCGTGGATAAGCTTGCAGATACGTTGTCCCAGCACTATGGGGAGGGGATGTGGGAGTAGCACGTGCCTTACCCTACTGATAGTGCAAAGTATCCACCGCCTAATGCGAAATGCAGGTGTGGAATGTGTACGTTCATACCAGTGCCCGTGTAGACACTGCGAGGGATGGGACAACAGATCAAGATGGTACCTATAACTGCCGAATTTTGTGTGTAACCACACAGCTGCAGTGAGGCATAACACAGGTAATATGATGGGGAAACCAGTATACCTCTATACAAAGCCAGACCACAGCTAATACCGTGTACACAGCTGTCAATATGCCAGCACCGATCAGATCACACGCCCAGTACCCGCTGGAGAAATGGGTGACCTGTGGAACACATACCAATGGCTGAATATCAACGCTGGCCAGGGAAAGCTTACACGATGGTGAAACTCATGGCGCCCCTAACTAATGTGAAGAACATCCTGGATGAAGCAATAGTGTTAATGTCAATTGACCATGGAATACATTATAATCCACATCAAAGACCCACTGGCACCTTTTACCGCACACAAAGCACGATACACACATAGGTAGATGATACAGTCAACTTAGACGCTTTCGTCCACGCATAGGTCAATGTGGTATCCAAAGGTTACTCCATAGACATGTAAGCTTATCACCCGTATGGTTCTGCCCAGTGAGACGTGATTACATAACATAGACGCCGCCCAGCCCAGCCTTCTATATCCCCCTTACACTTCCATGTGTTACCTTCTGCAGCAAACAATGAACATGTAACCACAGCATAGAACGCACAGCCGCAATGTTACCCACACACACATATGTTAACACCTCGTGAAGGCATCCTATTAACACATGTATCATATGATATTGTACTATGCCGGTCAATACTCATCATTGAATGATTTAACACTGTATATGGCAGATAAGTACATAGCATATCACAGTAACACAGCTGGTACAGAAATGAACTGAATGAGTGGGATCTAATGTGTGCTAACCCTACATCTGTACCTAAACTACATTCACGTTACGGGGTTTGCTCCACCTGCCTCAAAGGAGGCTCCTTATCGGGTGTTCCATCGGTCAGCCCTGGTGTGTGGGCAACCTCACCTACTAAACCAAATAGATCCGCATTCTATAGCATAGCTGATGAGGTCCCCCTCTGGTATTACCATAACCTGGACGTCGTGAAACACTGAATGTAGACGATGCCTTGTGATAAAGCCTTACATCCAGCCGTGAGGCGCAACAGCATTCTGGCTGGGCCAGGCACTTCACACTAGTAGGGCCACCTGTCTAGTGGGTGTGCTGCAGCGTAGGTGATGTACCATGATGCGAAGTACCCATGTGCCAGGTGGTGGATGCCAAGGAGCCCTGGCTACAGCCCAGGGCAGCAGCAGTCGCATCTAAGTCCAAGCAGCCAGGGAGAGGGTAGTACAGTCTGCAGGTATGTGCAGACGTGCACATGAAACCGCGGTCCGGCCAAGGATTACCCATGGTGGCTTACATATGCACAGATGGCTGTAGCGGGGATTAACACACACACAACCATGCATACAGCACAGGTAGACATACACACAATTCATAATTCAGCCATGTGCATTATATTATAGGTGTATGGCGGTATCGGTACACCAAGCCAGGACAGCATATGATAGCTGTGTGTCACGATATCCAGCAGATGTCAATACGGTGTTCTGAATACGGACAGTGCATGGACAATGAGTGGATACGAATCTAACCACAGTCATGGCGGTGGGTCTGCCGTGCAACATTATGCGATACATGGGAAAGACAGCCGGCCCATGCTACAGCAGCGGTAATAGCCATTAAACATCGGTAGGTAACGTAGGATAAACAATGACAGAGATACAGACGACACATGTGGCAGGTCTCGGTGTGTCATGTACACAGCATCACCCCAGCACACCATAGCATGGTGGTGGAGATCACGCCACGCGGTCGCAGAGCACCACAACAGACACAATAAGCTGCACACTATTCGTGCATAACCGCCATCCAGAAACACAGGGATGGCGGCAGGATAGGTGTGTTCATGCGAAACCAATAAGGCAATACCATATGAACCCACATGCAGCTGTGGGAGCATGGACACACATAACACACATTACGTGGCAGGTGCATGTTGTCGGATCCGTCACACACCCACATACCCCAAAACATTAACAAACATACAACACAGCTAGGTGATGGAATGTGCCCTATGGACCAATGGAGCACACCAGCAGCAGAGGCAGTACATGTACAGGTGGGTGGCAACATCCATAAAGGAATGGTCATTGATAGCCTAAGGTTTGTGTCATGGCCAAAGCCGCCTAAAAGCTAGTTCATCTGCAGAGGAGCTGGAAACACACACACACACACACACACACGGAAGGGCCGAGTAACTTACACCTTCATCTACATGATCTCACTACAGTATGAAGCATTTACAGAACGCGCTACCGAAGTTTACTGGTGCACACGCTGCATTGTCAGAGGCATTACTTCTAGGCGGGTGACATCATCACGTAAGACAATAGCTGGTAATGAAGCTGCTGGATGCTGGCGTGCAAAGCGCCTAAAAGCTAGTTCATCTGCAGGGGAGCTGGAAACACACACACAGACAGCAGGCCGGAGTTTAATCCCCACGCCTTATCTACATGATTCACTACAGTATGAAGCATTTACAGAATGCTGCCACCGAAGTTTACTGAGCACAGCGCCGTCAGAGGCATACTTCTAGATGGGTGACATCACACGAAGACAATAGCTGGCAATAGCCAAGGGATGCATTGCAAAGCCGGCCTAAAAGCTAGTCTTCATCTGCAGAGGAGCTGGAAACACACACACACACACACACGAAGACAACACACACACACACACACACACACACACACACACGGAAGGGCCGAGCTCTAACTCCACGCCTATTTACATGTTCTCACTACAGTATGAAGCATTTACCGAACGCCGGCCACCGAAGTTTACTGAGCACAGCGCTGTCAGAGGCATACTTCTAGGCGTGGGTGACATCACCAGAAGACAAATAGCTGGCAATAGCCAAGGATGCTACTTGTGCCGCCTAAAAGCTAGTTCTTCTGCAGAGGGAGCTGGAAACACACACACACACACACGGAAGGGTCGGGAGTCGAACCTACGCCTATCTACATGAACTCACTACAGTATGAAGCATTTACAGAACGCTGCTTCACCGAGTTTACTGAGCACAGCGCTGTCAGAGGCATACTCTTCTAGGCGGGTGACATCACTGTGAAGACAATAGCTGGCACAGCCAAGGGATGCCAATGCAAAGCCGCCTAAAAAGCTAGTTCATTCTGGGCAGAGGGGAGCTGTAAACACACACACAGGCTGTCAGGAGGCATACTTAGCAGGTGACATCACCAGAAGACAATAGCTTTCGGCAATAGCCAAGGGAGTGCGCTATGGCCGTCTTAAAAGCTAGTTCATCCGCAGAGGAGCTGGAAAACACACACACACACACACAACACACACACACACACACACACGGAAGGGCCGAGATTTAATCCCACGCCTACCTACATGAACTCACTTACAGCATGAAGCATTTACAGAACGCGCTTAACGTGGGATTACTGAGCACAGCACTGGTTAATCAGGAGGCATACCCCAGGTGGGTGGTAGGTCATCTGCAGAGGCAACGCGTCCGATAGGAATGAAGACAGAGTGCGCGAGTCACGCGAGCCTTCGTTACCATCCTGCTGGGCCGTCACAGTAACACGCTAGTGCTGCAGTCGGAATACCAAATAACTACTGATCAGTACATCATTGCGACAGGAATATCGATGCACCACACGACACTTTACCCTATGAGAGGGCATCCGTCGTGCAGGATGTAGGCAGCCAATGTGGCATGACAGCCACATATGTGTCAATGCGGATGGTCACCATGGCTATACAGGATGCCATCATGGCTGGCTACACTTCCAGTTGCAGACATCGGGTAGATTTACTGTCGCAGTGTACTCCTCGGCGGGTGTACTGGCCATGCTCTCCACACCCATGGCGTTGCAGAGTTGACATGCTCACGGGTGTATCAACGAGTCAGGCGCGGTGTGGTACTGTCCTGTGCGGGTCTATCATTACAGGCTGCTTACCGGGCATGCTCAGACACTTTAGACTTGGCACAGAGCAGACATGCATCATGGAGCAACAGCATGCGGCAGAATGTGACCATCGTGGTGTCCAGCCACACAACAGCAACCCGCCTGCTTATGCACTGACGCGGGCCGCTATGGCTAAGGGATACAGGCATGCACCCGGGGTATTACTGCAGCATCCGGGCGCCGTGTGCACCTCGTCCTGCGTGTGCATCTACACAGCCGTTACTGCGCTCAGACACTGACTCGGCACAGAGCACACATGCATCCATGGAGCAACAGCATGGGTGGTGAATGTGGACCGGCCGTGTGTCCAGCCACAGCATCAACGCTGCCATGGCACTGACGTGGTCACAGCGGGCGATACAGGCATGCACCGGTATTACTGCATCGCCGTGTGCACTGTCCTGTGTCCATTACACAGCTGCTTACTGGGCATGCCCAGACACTTCTAGACTCGGCACAGAGCAGACATGCATGGCCACATACGGAGCAACAGCATGGGTGGCAGAATGTGGACCGTCACGGTGTGTCCAGCCACACAACAGCAAATTCTGGCCATGGCACTGACGTGGCGTACGCTGCTTAATGGCGCGGGATACAGGCATGCACCCGGGTATTACTGCAGCTGGTCAGCGTGTGCACTCCGTCCTGTGTGTCCATCTACAGCAGCTGCTTACTGGGCATGCGCTCAGACACTTGGACTCGCACAGAGCAGACATGCATCCACATGGAGCAACAGCATGGGTGGCAGAATGGTGGACCGGCCGCAGCCCAGCCACAATAACAGCAACCCGCCATGCCACAGACGTGGCACGCTGCAGTAGGCAATATCCAGGTGCACTTAACCATGGGTAGGACTGCCTCTACAGTTTGTTGCATGCCAAGCAGACCATTCCTCCCAAACCCAGGATACCTGCACAGCCGTCCTGAGGACACTGGTGAGTGTATGCTCTCAAGCACCGTATTGGGTGACATCACACCCATAAATAGACTGGGAACATTACTCATGACACAACACCTCACGCCACAGGTCCCGGGTGTTCATACACGGACCGGGCTGTGAAATGGCAGCTTATGAACCATACCCACTAGGGGAACGTGATACTCACTTCTGCCCATCACACATGGGGAGGAAATGCTCCACTACAGGATGTACATCCTCAATGGTGATAAGCCAGACCATATAGTGGATCCACTGGTAATCCACATCTCGTACACCCAACACTGGCATGGGAGACATAATTTGAGGACCTCGTCCACAGCAAACCACAATAACATCATACGACCACCAGTGTGGTACCCTACAAGTCCACCATAAGCCAGTGGTGAACACAAGCCGCACTTCGCCAACCTTTACTCTATTTAATGCACTTCTCTGAGCACACACAGGGATGTCTGCACCAAGCTGCATCATGATAACATCATCAGGACCTTTGTCCACCACAGGTCCGGCACATGGTCTGGTGGACTCAGCCACTGACAAACTGTACATCAACAGTTGGAGCTAATAACATGACAGAGCAATATCAGTACCAGGGAAGCCATCACCATTCCCATACCAGCCCGCCAACATGCCACACATACAATCATCCGCCGCTTGTGGGAGTGGTACTGCAGAGGTCCACATGAGACAAATCCATAGGCCTTCCTCAACTGTGGTAGGGACATGGTGGAGCCGCATAGACATACGGCCGGTAATGATCCAGAATGGTACAACGGTCACTGCACCCACAGACATTGTCAACAAACCAGCGGACATGTTCCATAGCTACATCCACCCCCCCCCCAAGAGGGGACGTATCCATCCCACCAGAGTTCAGCCTCAAACAACATCTCATATGCCCTGGAGTGATCTGATATAAGTTAGGCGTAAGTTAACACAGCACCAATGGGCCCCGATGGTGTCCCTGGCTGTAAAAGTGCTACCCAATCCCTCATTGAGGCCCTCACCCCACACATAAGGCCACCGTCTCATGTTAGCCAGTCTTTACTACGGGCTAGGTCCCCGCTGGATGGCATATGGCATCTGTGGTCCCACTATGCCAGGGTAGTGCTCTTATGGACTGCAGACATTACTGCCTCTATCAGCTTCGACAAGCCCTTGTCTGCAAAGCTGCAGGGGAGGTCCATACAGGCAGCCCATGGCGAATACAAACAGTGGTGTACAGCTTGGCCAATACCTCGGAACATACCCACAACAACTTAGTCAAGGGCAGATCCTGCTTCCCAAACCTGCTCGGCCCTGTCTGGAGCAGTCACCAAGGCCATTAATGGGGTAGGTCAGTTTTGGTACACTACCATGACCTGGTGGTAGCGTTTCCAGAACGACTCCACGGGTCTCGATGGAAAGGCTCCGCCAGCATACATGTGGGGACATAAGTCACATGATGGTTCTCAGAATGGTTGGAGGTCACAATTCACACAGGGTTTGTGTTCCTGGCCGCTGTGTCAGACTAAAGCTGATCTCGAGTGGAGGGCCACAGGGTTCAGTCCTGGGCTCCCCGCCATCTCGGCATTCGGGACCTACAATGCATGCCAACATAGGGGATTGTGGCAGACAAGGTATGCAGATGATCGCACAATCACCGCCACCATACCCAACACCCCCATCTGACACTCTGACATCCACCTAGGGCGCCATACACATGGATAACTGGGCAGAGCCATGGCCTGCTGCTACGCCAGAGAAGGTGCAGACCTACCCAGTGTGAAGGACATGTTTGCCTTCCCAACGTAACATGTAGGTGGTAATCCATTCAACATGGTGTGGACGTGTTCATGGATATGGGTACCACACCTGTCAGTAACCTCTGTCAACACACACAATGCCAATGTGGGTGGGATGACATTCCACTGTGGCCACCCGGTCTGGAAGGAATCTTCCGGCATCCACATCACCGGGTGTTCATTGTATCCCTCTGTACACATCACACACCACAGCAATGATTACTGCGCTCAATGCGGCACATGTATTGTACCTAACCTGACACCGTGCAGCACTCCGGAAGGAACACAAATGTTCCACGAGGCGGTAGATAAAGGTGCTGGGACATGTGTCAGCACACTGCCCCACCTGAAGGGACTCCTCGCTGTATACCTTCCCAGCACGCCTGCTTCCTGTGGTGATCTGTGCCTGACATACACGGCCATGTCCAACCTGGGTGACATGGACAAGTTCCACCTCCCAGGACTCGCGCAAACACGCCACAGAAGCAACTTACACATACACCTCACCACAAAGATGACTAGGACGCGGCTGGGGAACAGGGTCAACGCTTCAGAGACCCCCTACAACACGGAGAGGATTGCCAGCCCATGTGAAGCAGAGGCCCTGACTGCCTTTGCAGCAGGAGTAATCATGACGTGTGGATGTGTGAACATAAGCATGCACCAGGCATCATCTGTGTGTCAGTGCTGGACAGGGGACAGAGACTGATGGATGTGGTACTTCATCCTAAGGGGTGCTAGCAGCCACACACAAAGTCTTGCATAGGTTTACATTACGCCGTAGGGCACAGGCGCCTGGTATGTACATGTGCGCCTATGTACCCATGCGTAGGGTCCATTTGCCGCGGGTACCTGTGGCGCGAGCGCTGATGATTGCCAGATGTGCCTGTGGGTACCCCTACCTAACTCACACGGGGAACTGATAACAGTGCTCCCAGTAAGGCACATGCAAGCACACCATAAGTGGGCATACCGGGTTAACTGAACCAATATGGTGCTGGGCAGGATACGTAACCAACACTCCATACCGTGTACACAGAACAATGAATGCTGCACCTGCACCCACATGGTATATCAGCTGCATGATGTCAGTGCATTTGAACCACATCACATACACACACCTCGTTCACATTTCGCCATACACAGCCACCACGGGGAACATACACATCACATACTCACCATGTGCAAGACACAGGTATCACATACAACTCTCTCACTATGTTGTCCACCCTGTGCATCAGAATATGTTTGCATAACCATGCACCGATGGTAGTAGTTCACGGTTCTGTGGCAGACTTCATCATATGCACAGGGTGATATAGGTGCCACAGGCATAGGCTGTACCAATGGATGACATCATGTGTGTAAGGGCCTGTGCATTTTACTGGGCATGCACTGTGCAGAATGCATGTGGATGTGGTGGAGCCTCACAGTTGTGTTTGCTGTGTGTGGGTATGTGTGTACACAGTTCAGTCATCTGTGATGCCTACATCGGGCCGCCAGCAAAAAGCACGTATAAATTTGGCAGCCTCCCAGACTGTACAAGTTCAGCGGGTGCGTAAAGGTTTCACTGTGTCCGGGCATTCAGGCAACGCGGACCCATGCGCCTGCCTGGGGTCAGCATCGGCACTACCGGGTGGAGGTACAGAAAGTGGCTACTCCGGATGACACATGTCCGGCTGGAAACGCAGGTCCACGCTAAGTTGGCCCAGGGCCACAATGCGCCCGCCTGGCCTGCTGGCGTCCTGGTGCGGGTTGGTGTAGTAGCAGCTGCACTGCTGCTGCTACCAGCAGCACTGTGTGGGTGGGCATGGAGGTGTGCATCACACACACGCTGGACTCTTGGTGTACTTTGGTGGTGGTTACTGGCCCACCACGCGCCTCTATGCCTCACCCCCTACCAGGTGCGTTCCGCAGCACACAGACAGCTCACGCCGCTGGATGGCTTAAGTGCCTCGGTCGTGAGGATCCCAGCCATCTTCACCCAATCTCCTATCCAGAACATCAGCAAGATGCTGTTGGGCATTCGCCAATGACTGGATGTTCTCACGGCGAACGGATTAAGCGGACCTTCGCGGCGCCTCTTGCCCCTTCCTGGTATTCTGCTCAGTTCACGCGCTCGGCTCGCGCTTCGCCATTACAGAAGTTCTGGAACATGCGCCTGGTTATACCAGCTGCTGCACCTCTGTACCGGCAGGTGTATGTCCAGCAGTGCTCCTCCCATTTGAAAGCAGCACTCTGCCATTATGCCTGTGTGGCACTCCACCAGTCATTGGCACTGGCAATCTTTATCGGTGTACCCAACACCTTCTGCAGGCGCCACCACACATTCCTGCTCGGTGCCAACAGACGCTTTTCGACTGTCCGTCATCTATGCGGGCAATGCGTTGGGGTATGTGTCGGGCATCTGAACCGCAGCGTGGATGAAGGGGATGTAAGTGTGATGTTCTCCAATGGTACACAGTGTCTGCCTGTGACGACTCTGCCTGTGCGCCTTCATGCAGTAATATGGTCATCACCACTAGTATCCGTGGGGACACTAGCATCAGATGCGGACCGTGAGGAGGGGAACGCGACTCTACAGCACCTGTCAATACAAAGACATACCGTAGTTAGCCATTACAGACATGCAGACACAATAACACAGCCACACACACACAATGACACACACACACACACACACACACACACATCATTACACATGACACACACACACTGATTATTACACATACCACAATGGACAGACACACGATGCAGACACATCATGCAATGCGAGGCCATTGCAGTGGTGGCAGGCGCATTCCTTACCAACCACAGCCCAGTGAATGGCAGCTCCAGACATTAATAGTGGCAGTATGCATACTGCCCTGGAGTGCAATAACTACAACAGGCAGTAAAGTATCTTTTAGTAGGCATGCTGCGCCAATATTAATGGTGAAGTTTGCCACGTATCACTGATACACCGCGGTGCGCCATATGGTGAGTTAACAGTACATATAGAGCCAAATCACCAGCAATATGTCATATGTAAATAACGCGAAACATATAAAGCGCGCATCATGTGGACATGTGACGATGGTGTCCCACCACATGCACCACATCACAACGGATCACAGTGCAGCGTTGCGTACAGCCATTACAGATATTAATGCATGTGTAATCACAGATGTCTGTGCAGGTGTGTTGGTGTGAGCTGTGTACATAACTGTACAGTGTGGAGTATCGGCACTGTGCGCCACCTGCACGTAGCAGCGACACAGGCATGTTTACTGGTGGCGATGCGGACCTGGAACGCAGATTACATTGCCATGCGTCTGGAAGTCAGTTCAGCTGCTCAAATAGCAGCATCGCATATATGGTGGACATTGGTGGCACCTCTGTAGTGGCTGCAGAGACAGGCATTTCCATTTCACTGGTGTATTCAAGCATCGGATGTCCAGGGGTCCACTACAGCGTTTAATGAGCCCCACTATGTGGGACAGGGTGCAACGGTGAATCACCCACCACGGCGATGGTACTGTGAAAAGGCAACATGCCCAGGTATCACCCATGGCCTTGTTTGTGTGGGTCAATATGACAATTGTGTGTGATGGACATCATGCACCGCATCTCTGTGGTGGCCCATGACATACGCCAACCCTACTAGTCTGAGGTGTCACATTCCTCACGGCTGGCATGCAGACATTGTGGATGTCTGCTATGTCACGCATAGCTCGCGTCATGGTGTGACAATGTTGCAGACAGACATCCTCTTACGGGATGTCATGTGCCATGTCACAACATGTGCAACTCAATGCAGCGCATAGGTCATGCAGTAGTAACACCTGTGCTCTGGCTAGATCATCACGGCTCACTATGTGGTACTCGTGTGGCATACTGCAGAGGCATACCAAATGGTATACTACATACATGCAGCCATTTAGGAACACCTAACGCAATTAATTGTATGCATAGCTGACTGCACACATATCATCAAGCACAGGTTATGTTGTGTCAGCGCCACTTTGCCACTAGTAATGGTTGTAATCTACCGTACATGGGTGTTGTGTGTGTCGGGTGGTGCAACCTGTATATCGTAGACTGGGGCACACCCAGGTGTGCATGTCATACCTGGACAATATGTGGAAATATCAATCAACACCATATCATGCCTTTACTAGCAACAGACTTACCTCCGCGACATAGACCCTTGTCTCATGCATACCAGACGCATCAATTCTGTATAGGGATGACACAAAGGTATTACGCCACATTATCCATTACTATCACTACAGTGAGCACTGTGCAATGTCACATCATGCACCTGAAGTGTTAGCATGTGCTATGCACATGTTCGCTAACACAACATACCGGCATACTGTAGTATGCATCCTTGTGTGGGCCATATACCCGCATGTAAGTTGCTATATTGGCGTAAGTTGTACTATGACACCCACTCCTACGCCGGCTTTATCATACAAACATGCAACACTGGACTTTACTCAGGCAGCCCGAGCTCATTGGTTGGGAGACACCCACCTCCACGATGGACTCGGCGGGCTTCAGCGTTTGCCACTTCCATGGGTGTCCCTAGACTGGCCAGGAGCTCCTCCCGTGGCTGTGGAAAGTGGGCTGGTTTGTGGCCCACCACCTGTCCCACCTTGTTGGTCTGTTACGATTGCAGCAGCTTAACGCTTGTCTCGTGAAGTGCCGGATTAGGGTCTGTGCAGTGCCTGCGGATCTGTTGATATAAAAGCGGCCAGGTTGTGGCCAGCCCAGGCTGTTCACCCTCCCAGCTATTATCCTGCCAGCTGGGATCTCCTCACGCTGTTGTGCCTGCAGTGGCAATATGGCTAAATAAGATGTCATAATTGGTCGCGGTGGGCAACAAATGGTGGCTGATTACCTCATCTCTTTGTCGCCAAAGGCAGGCAGCCGAACGCGGCATTTCATTCCGTAAGACATACCCGATGGTGGCAGGTCACATTTACACTGCTGTTCTGGCATACCGCTGGGAATATACATTGGCTATGATAGCGGTACAAAGATCTGCACAGTAATCTCTGGCAAGGCATCAGTGTCAGTGACACAGCCAATGCGGGTTGCCGCCACACCATTGAGCAGGGTGTCATATCATATCTGTGTGTCACCATCACACTGTACATGCACCATGTTGATGTTAGCCTGCTGTGACATGTGTACCTGTCTACACCTGTGTCCATATCACAGCACGGGTCCCCATGTGAAAACAAGCATACTGTTCACCTGATGCTGTCTATATGTCAATAAACATCACGCATCGGGCCAGTATGAACATCAGCAGCGGCACTGTACACATAATAATACGGGACATCTGCACATGCATGTGTTGTGCCATGTACATCCATACAGCACTGTATAAGTGTTGACAACTTGCCACGCTCACCTGTGTTGCAATATGTGATAATAACATGGGACAATGTAACTATGCCATTAGCAGGGAAGGTCATGCATAGCATGTACACGACATTGTCCACAGCAGCACACAGCACCTGTAACACCACAGGGTGCATCACCATAACATTGTCAAGCCGTATATGCATTGATAGTGATTACCGCCTTTGTCCATCGCGACCACGTAGGATCAGATAATACATGCAGCCTTGCTGGGCAGGGCTGCATGGTATGGCAGGGTATGCCATATATGGCACTGACGTGATCCACCTGGGGGTAATGATATTGGCAGGGTGGCTGTCTATTCCATATGTCATCATGCGTATTTGGAAATCACACATGTTCATCAAATCATGGCGTGGACACTGGCCCATGCGCTGCAGGCCGCACGCCGCTTGGTGGTAAGTGTCTGGTGCACGCAGGTATCACACAACTCCATGCATACACTGTACCCTGACAGGTGCTGGCGTGCTGCTTATATTGATCTACACAGTGCTGTATGTGGCCACACACTGCTATCCCGTTGCACATGGATGTATTGCCTGACTGATGTGTGGGTACCACATATGTCTACATCCAGTGCCTGCTGCCACCCCCATGTCTGCTGGTGCACTACACACTGCCATCCCACCCTCTGGAAATGTGATGTTGGGCACAGCATAGCATCCATGTATGGGGACAGGATGTTCACATAGCAGGCACTGATGGTATCGGGCCGGATCTGACCATACACATATGAGGCACCCGCCACACATACAACCCATTTATTATGTTGTGAAGAACAGTGACACAGCCATACTGCTACGCTTGAGACATTCACAGGCGCATTACGGGCTGACAGATTTACGCACGCCCAGCTTGGCATTGCCTGGACTATTGGTGTTGTTCGCACATAACGCACAGCGTGGTTGGCGCGAGACTCAATTTGCACATGTTCACAGTCAGCCTATTCTACGGTAGGCATCGGTGATGTGCCAGCACATATCATATCTGCACATTTTGTTGGTGTCTGTCTATCCGACGGCCAGTGGCGGGACTCACAGGCTATTATTGTACATATCCGCATGCAACCCCACTGCTAGCTTCAGGTGCTAATGTGTCATAGACATGCACACCATACCCACGCGATGTAGTGGGTTGCCAATTGCACTATCTCCTTGTGGGTTGCCATCATCCCACACCCTCTTTGTATTGTATGTTCAGGCTATGCACTGTGTATTTGTGGCATGCAATGCAGTACTATGCCTTTGCACCCATCGCAGAACAAGTCATACAGGTACACTGGCTGCCATACACTGCACAGCTTGATGTTACACATCACATGTTGTACACACATAACACATCTCCTGTGGACATGGTCAAATGTGCGACAAAGTCCATCAGTCACATGCCACTACCACCCCTACGATGGCTATGCAGGACATGTGGCGTACATAACCAACAAGACAAAGTAATACGCAATGCCCCTTACCCACTCACATGGTACTGCTCGGGTATAAAAGTGTCTGCACCCATGTTATGGCCATAGATGACAGTTGTACATCGATATGTGCAACATAATTCATTGGGAGTTCTCATGCACATGTTCAACATGTCAACGCATTTCTGTTTGTGTCTGTCAGGACAGTCATTGTTGCGCATGGTTTACATGGCAGCCATGCATACTCGTGTCTGGATTCCGTGCTAGTTCATTGGGCTACCAGCATTGTGAAGACATTATCACGGCACATTCCAGCCATCACGCCAGTGAGTCGCCCCAGATGACAGTGGGAGGTGTTTTGCCATGCACATATGTCGCTAATAAGTACGAGGGTGATCGACACACATTCTCAGGACAGGGTTCTGATCGTTGTGGATGTGTGACGCTGTCAACAACCATTATTGCACATTCAGATGGTGTCATCTGGATGTAACATTCATAACACACACCTACCTTCACGTATAATCACATCATCCACAAGGATGGACATCCCTGCATGAACACTGCATGCAGCATGTCTGCAGGACCACTGTATTTCGCACCACTGGTTACCAGCATGGCTGCCAACAGCAGCAGTGTGTATCCCAGTGAACATGGGTTACACCATTCACAACACACCTGTACAGATAAATTCCTGTTGTGTGGCTACAGTGCAGCGTTCCACACATCATCTAACAGTATGCATCATGCACTGGCATGTTGCGCGACATGTGAACGGGCTGTGCAAGCCAACATACGTATCATTACGACATCACCTGGTACAACATGTCTGTCTTACCACATGCTATTGTGACCACCCTGTGATGACATTGTACAGGCTACGCGGACTGGGACATCTGATGGCTCACGGTGTATTCACCCTGGTAGTCTAGCCGCGTACAGCAGGCAGTGGTCTGCAATAACGGATACTGTACATTTGCCTACTCTGTCACTGCGACTGTTGACTATGGTCATACTGTAATTTATGCAGGCATGTGGTATTGATCCAGTATGACAGTCATGGTCAACCACAATACCGTGGCACACATGACTCCGCGGACATTCGTCTAGGGGCGTGGGGCCCACATGTTATCTTCATTACGCTATGCTGCCTCTGCAGCGGTAAGTCAAGACGTCTGTCGCCAGCAGGGCTGTCACAGGCAGGCACAGCATGCAGTGATGTGTGACAATGTTACTTCCCACTGTGCTGTACCAATAAGCACCGCGACACACAGAAAGGCATGCCTGACATTAATCTGCAGTGCTCTGACCTGCCTCCATGCTCTACAGAGCACACCTGCCAGTCCAGATTGTACACAGATCATACCTCCCAGGCACATACCTGACTGCAATGTAATACCAACAGGTGAGTGATCCCACATCACACAGTGATTTTACACACATACTGTATGTTTAAGACAAAATGCATCATAGGTAATTCCATGTTCGGATACCCATGTTTCAGGACCGCTAGACACATTGTGACACATGACGGTGAGTACACTGTACACCACAGGTTACATGCTGGCTGTGTTATCATACTGTACATTGCACCTCGGACAGTTGCTACTGCCATGTGCTGACAGCAACACGCACTTCCCTAGTATGGACTCCCATGTACCCACACATGCTTGGCCATGCACTACACATAGCTGGGTGACACATTAAACAAGACATACCATACCTACACTACCCTTGGCATGCACCATACCTCCATGTGTCTGTGTGCTATACCTACAGACATCCCCCCTCTGGTTGATGGACATATATGCTTTGCAGCCCTGCTAGCCACCCTGGACACACACCCATTGCAGCATACATGGTACATGTGCTCAACAGCCGGTACTACCAACATCTGCTGACGGGGGTAGTTAATGGCATGGCACCCCGGCAGACGGACAGTATACATGACTATGCTGACACATATCACAATGCACTTCCGCTACATGTACGCACTGGTAGGGACCATGCTATTCCACACAGAGACATGGTGGTACTGGCCTTTTCACAGACACAACGGTGGTATGCATGTTCCATGCACATGTGCTGTATGCCCCCATGTGCAGGCTGTTGCACGCTGGGTATCTTCAAATGTGTGTGGTGCATCACTTGACAGTCACGGTGTGTCCTCGTGGTCCATCACATACCGCACAGCTAGCTACCTACACATGACCACCATACTTTGCAGTGTGGGCCCTCACACAGTGTGGTGGTATGTCTGTGTTGTTTGGCTACATCCACATTCAATGTAGCATACGACAGTCACCCAGGCATTGCCGACAGAGATGTTGTTGGCAACATGCCAGCCAATGGGATACCTACCAATAATACACACTCTCACTCACTACAGGGTTCCAATCCATACATGGACATCGCATTGTCCCTGTGGACACATACATGGTACTGCCATGCACACATTATGTCCTAGGACACTGTCCCAATGTCACCTCCAATCTCCCTAGCTGTTATATCCCGCCAAACTGGTTGTTATGTGTCTGCAGCAGCCCACTGAATTAACTGCTAGCCCATTCATGGACGCTGTACCTTGACCACCACACCACCGCATCTATCACACTACACATGGGTGGTAGTGCATTGCACGTGGGACTGCATTCATACAGACATGACTGCACCATTCGGGTATGGCACTGGGGCACATCCTCACATCCATGCTTCACATACTCATTGACGACCTCCATGCCTTTACTGGCACCCTTGTTGGGCCTGTGTGCCACAGCACACCACATCCACATGATGGCCACCTGTCATACCATTGCATGGGTGGTTGGTGTAGTACAGAGGGTAACAGATCAGACATTATCCCCACATTGCCCTTCAGCACCATTCCACATTCTGGTATTGCCAATGTACACATCCACCATCACATCATACCCTGTGTCTCAGGATGTTAGGCTATGTGACTCCTGGACAGGTCACACAGTGGTGCAAGCATATCATGCTACCTACGACATGTAAGGTACATGTGGCATTACACAGTCCTCAGTCATGTGGCCCCTCATGTTCACTATTTGCTTACATACACAACATGCTGTCACGGAGTAATGTCCATGCCTACATATCCCACATCTACATACCTGGCAGCATTATAGCTCCACCAGCTCATACTGCTAACAACCATACAGGTGTCAGTGTGGCAGATATATCGTAGATGTCATTGTGTCAGATACATCACACATGGTGCATACAATATTATCACTTTGCACAGTTTGCCAGTCATCCACTGGTATCACGGCGGATACTGTCCCTGCTGCCACGCACACCCACATTGCACATGGTTGCTGCACACACACATGCCCCACATGGTGCTGTGGCGCTATATTCCACTGTGGAGGGTACACATTCGCAGGCCACATACCTGGGACTATGTAAAGCATGACATTGTAGCCTTTTGCATTGTGCCATACACACACTCCACACACGGGCAGGCTTACTTAACACATTTGTGGTGTGCCTTCCACAATGGCCAGCATCTTCCATGTCACAGTATAGTCATGTCAGGATGGCTACCAGCTCTCAGACAGTTTACATATGCAGATGACAGATGGGGAACACATCTGTACACATCTGCACACCAATTACACAGGGTGTCGCGTAATTTCCGCGCTGGCGGGCCATGTCCTCCTCGTGACATTGATGCCGTAGTACCCCACATGGCGCTTGCAGTGGCAGGGTGAATGAAGCTACCGTGATATGTGCACAAGCCACGCCGCTTAGCCTGCCTCTGTTTACCCACGCAGATCAGGCGCCGCCCATGCTGTAGAACATAGGTCCCAGCACATCCCATAGGGACACTGTGGCACTGGCTGCGTGATAGCTCCCTGTTGATAGGGTGACACATACACATGGGACCGCCCACAATGGCAGTACTGTGCAGACAACAGCTATACCACCTTGCTGTCTGTGGACAGTACCATGGGGTGACACGCATTGTGTACATTGCAGTTACGTAAGCTTTACACATGGACCTGCCAGACGTCATTGTTGCACACATTGCACCTGCTACAGATAGCTTGGACATGGTTACTTGCTGTTCCTTCCATTTCGGGTGGCTATTCTGCTACTACTCTGTCCCATATCTGCAGGCCATACATATCCTGTTAATGTACATAACACTAGGCCATACCTCCATCATGCATGCTATGCCTGTGATACTGTGTATAATGTCTGAACGTATCCATCATGATAGCTTTACATTACACATACTTGACATGGTCACCCCTACTGAGGCATACGCACGCCGCACAGACATATGACATCGACAATATCTGCCCATACACATGTGTGCTGTGACACTATACATACATGTCCTATCCCCTGCTGTGGCACTTCATTGTTGGACATCCACTGCCAGCATCAGTGTGGGTGGTGGCATTGTTCTGTGTTTTAAATCAGTATGGCACCCTTGGTTATCCCAGCTGTGTACATGATGTCCCACTGCTGTGCACACGGTGTCCACAGTCGCTGGTATGCTCAGCAGGTTAACACTACATAACCACCTTTCACCACTCTCTTATGGACAGGTATCTTTACTGACAAACACCGCTCACATACAGTGCAGATTCGTCATACATATCATGCTACACACCAGTACATCTCGTGGGTTCTACATACCTTTCCTGTATTGCTTTCAGTATTCCGCTGAGTCTCGCTACTGACAAGTGATCGGCTCTTGTAGGAATAACTTTGTTCGGTATGAACATACAGTTTGACTATCCTGGGAGTCTTCCTTATATCCGCCGTCACCTGCGCATGTGGGTTCATCACACCAATAGCTGTTCCTCGGTGTGTACTTATGCATATCACCTGTGCATCTCCTCCATTCGTGACGGTACTGCCGGAACTAGGGCATGGTTCATTCCTCGCCTGGCTGGTTATCTGCATTGTTTTGCTACCTTCGTGGGGATGGTATGTATTGTGTTATGTTATGTGTGACTGCAACCGCTATGTGTGGCGCCAGGTACATTTGGCTGTGGTGTTAGCCGTGGATTGTGTGTGGGTATGGTATTATGTTCCACATGTGGGTGTCCGTGTCCCGGCGCCTGTCGATGGTGTTTTGCATTCTGATGTGTAACATAGCTCTTGTATTCCTGTACACAACGGATGCAGGTATGCATCCGCTGCTGATAGTGTTTCCCACGCGAGATGTTGGGTATGCCGCTGTCATTAACTGCCTGTATGTTTTGCTGCTATTTCGATTGTATCCCTTTGATATGTGCGATGGGGTATATCGGCGCTGGGTGACGGGTACGGGTTGTGGGCCTTGCATTTGTACATACACGGTATGCTTCTGTGTGTGCTCCATCCCTGCCTGGGGAGCTGCAAGTTACCTGTCTGTTGTTCTAGGAGTGTAGGTTTTGTTGATGTCGTCTGCTGTCGGTACCGCCTGCTTGTGTGCTTCCTGCATGTATTCCTCCATCACATCGGTAGTATATCTGCAGCTGTTCAGACGCGTGACTATCCCTTGGCATTTTGTCACGGATATTTACGGTCATTGTGGTCCTGTAGTTGGGACGGCCTGTATGCTACCGTTGCCACCTATTCGGTGGCGATTGCTTGTTTAACACTCGAGAACACACAGCGGTGTTTACGGATGATACGCGGTCCACGATCGGTGCCGGGCAGCAAATGCGATTTCGCGTACATAACTATTGCTGCATAACGCTGCCGATATATCGTATTGAATTAACATGTCGGCGCCATACATACGGTGATGGTTTGTACATGCCCTTTGCATCTCATGTTGGCTATACTCCTGTGGTACATTCTGGGACATTTTCGCATTGCATTTTACGCCACGCCTAGCCAGTGAGGAGCTCTCAGTACTACTTTGTGGGTACTGCTGTACATACGCCTGTGGTTCCTATACTGTATGCCTACACATGTTATTCCACTCGCCTGTCACATGTCACCTACATACACATTTTACAGTGTCACACACATTACAGTGGCACAGCGAACACATGACACCCTCACCTCACACATACATACTTCCGCCGCAGGGACGGTTGCACACAGTACCTACGTTGAGCACATCAGGCGGCGTGTCTACCTCCGCCTCATATCCTAAGAATATTACATGCACATGTCCTGTTACTGTATCGCGGGCCTGGCGATCATCCCGAATGGCAATATGCATTTAGGTGGGTTGACCTTTCCATGGGTGGCGTTCCTGCTCTGTCCACCCTCCCGGATAGTCGGGTTGTCGCTCAGTATGTTTACTATGTTGAGAGTTCGCCTCTTACTTCTCTGTAACCTTGCATCCCTGTGATTCCCTGTTTAACTTGTTGTACTTTATATCTGTGTATGTGTACATATATTTCTACGGTGTAATGATATCTATCTCCATATGTGTGTATGCACATATGTACATATGTAGACACCTTGTGCACCAACGTGGCAGCATACGGCTACGCCGTCTGCTTTCGGACCCGCGTGCGGTTGAGGTGTTGGCGTTCCATGCTCCGCTGGCTGTTTGTTGTGCAGTGTTTGGGTGCTACCTATGTTGGAGTCACA
This sequence comes from Protopterus annectens, assembly GCF_019279795.1. NCBI lineage: Eukaryota > Metazoa > Chordata > Ceratodontiformes > Protopteridae > Protopterus > Protopterus annectens. Next base: position 660,298,295 of record NC_056736.1, on the reverse strand, counting down.
CATGGGACCGCCATACGGTACACATTACAGGGGGACATGTTTGTGTGCCGTCCATTTCACTGTGTGTGCAGGTAGGGAGGTGTCAGTCCATGGGGCCTACGCTGTCAGAGTATGTGCTATACGCTCCCTCTTTGCCAAGGCATAGGCATATTGGGTACCGCCTGCCTACTGGGGCTGGCACAGTGTGTTCATGGCGCTGATGCCCTGTGCCTGTGCTTGCCTTGGCAGTTGTGGCGGGCTTGGTGGCCCTACACCATTATGTCCCTGCAGCAGCTGTTTCCGCAGGATCATATTATGTAGCATAGCACATACTATGAATATGTGGGCACATGTGCCTGGAGAGTACTGCAAGGCTCCACCAGATGTATCCAAGCACCGGAACCGTGATTTCAACATCCCAAACACACGGCTCTATGATTATTCTGGTTTGTGCGCGGTGCCTCATTATGGCGTTCTTGCATGTGTGTGTGTGTGCATTTCTGATGGGTGTCATCATCCACGGCTCCAATGCGTAGCCAGCATCCCCCACAAGGTGACCTTGTGTGATGTCCCCCCTGGCAAAATACCTGATACAGCTGTGAGGCATGCCAGATATGGGAGTCATGGTAGCTTCCAGGGCTGCCAGCACACACATCCATGATAATGCCCTGCGCATTGCACATACACCTGGCAATTGATGGAGGGGAATCCCTTGCGGTTTATGTAGCGTTCTACCCTGCTCACCGGGTGGTGACTTGATTTCTATGTGCATACAGTCTATCGCACCCAGTACCTCCGGTATTGTGCCACACGGTGGAAGTGGCGATATTGCTAGCCAACTCCTCCTGAGATCTGGGGAAGTATATATACTCATGGGCATGTCATAACATGGCATCCAGAAACTGGTGTAGTACCCTGGATGCTGATGCCTGTGAGATGCCCATTATATCCCCGGTTGGCCTTTGAAAGGTACCTGTTGCCAGTATTCGCAAGCTTACACATACCTTTGTGTCCACTGGGATGGGCTCCCTCTGTTGTCTCTTGTTTCTCAGGCTTACCGCACAGCTCCACTATTTGCTGTAACGCGTGTCCCTGTCCACCCTGTAACGCTCTACTATCTCCAGGTCTTGCAGCCCCTGGTAGGTCACCCTTGGTCTGAACACTCTCCTTCTCCTCTGAGGCCTCCGGTAGTTGTCGGCACCCTCCTCCACAACTCCGTCCTGTCTCTAACACATGCCGATGCATCACGCCACGGCAGCACCCAACATATACATTTTAAAAGTTCCCGTGTGTTTACACCATAAGGCAGTTTGCTTTGGGAAATCACGCTGTCTGTTGTGTGCATTCCCACTTTATAGTGTTGTGCTGTACACCCAGTGATGTCATTGGGTGTGTCTCTGCTGCCGTATCTGTGGGTTATCTTCCATGTTTTATCCGTTGGCACTGCAACGCTGTTGCCTTTGGTGTTACATTACACTTGCCTGCATTGGTTTAGCTTTACACCTTACTTTACTGTTTCTGCACGTTGCACCTACTATTTACGGGAGTGCATCCTGGGCCCGGCCCCCA